>NC_135066.1:3004166-3304583 GCF_051401765.1 Calliopsis andreniformis
AATGCCAAATACGTTCAGTTTTAAAGTAGTACGTCGACCCAAATATGTTAAGTTTGATGCACAGTGCTAATTATCATATGTAATTAGTTGAAATGATACCTTCCTAATAGCAAATTAATGTTGATATTTTTTGTGTTAAAATAATTTGCGGTTAATACAATAATAGTGTATATATTAAGTTTAATTTTAATTAAGAATTTTTTTTCTTATAATCTGCACTGATCTTTGTTACTACAAAATTGAATTATCTTACATACATACGAGTAGAATAAGAAAATGAATTAAGTTTTTTCAATGATCTTGCACAACAGACTGTTATCAATATGGGTATATATATATTTACAACCCTGGCCTTCCATGTTAAAAACACGCTCAGTCTTGATTAAGTTATTTTGCTACTTTTATAACTTGTAATAGGGAATTTCTTAAAAATATAAGCAGAATAACGCCAATATTAAGTAATGCTACTTAAGCTAAAAATAAAATGTGGTTTGATTAAGAGATATTAGCGAATGTTTACACGGATTACGTTTCTTTAAAAACTGCATTTTGGTCTGTAAAACTTGAACTCCCAATCTTTCTCTTGATGTCATTGAGAAGATTAATCATATAGCAATAATTTTTTACATCTATGTTAATCACAGAGCATCGTTACCTTCGGTGACGAATAAACTTTTTTACACAAACGTGCAGCAAAACAGAATTATTGGCAAAGTACACGATTTAATTTACAAAACGAAATATAGAAAAATTATAAAATTTATTTATATTTTTTGAATGATTCCCTACGAGTTTTTATGAAATATATTTTCACTAAATATCCACCTCTCATTTTTCAACAGTAATGTAGATGTATAGAAAAAGGATATGTTGAACAAGACAGAATACAATTGTAGTTTGCAATTTGGAAGTTTTGTTGAGCAACTCTTTAATGTATTGTAGTGTTCTTCGCTCAATAAAGCATACTTAATTAACGTTTATATACTCAGTGATATCATGCAATTAAATGATAACTTTTAAATATAATTGAATAGAGTAGCATCACTTATTGTACAGAAATACAAGATGTATTCTATTTAATATTTTGTCGCCGTATGATCGAGAGCGAGGAACGCATGTTTTGTGTGCAATAAAATATATAGTACAAATTGTTCTAGCGCTTTTCATTAAAAAAAATTGTCGTTGCTTCCAAATGAAAATCAGTTAAATTATTTACGATTTTGTTGCATTGTTATGTATGTCTTAAGTGTAATGTTAACGTATTTCTAGTTGATATTGTTTATAATCGCGAAAAAATATTTCTGTTTATGTCATAGCAGTATATTTAGTACTTTTTGTACTAAAACGATGTAACAATGCACCTTTTAAATTATATTTAATCCCAAAAATATATATAGAATGATTGCATTACCTTTACTACGTCACAAACATTGTGTACTTAGCATTGAATTGTAGTGTCGGCTCAAAATATTGTCTTCTATTAGCAAGTCATCCAGTCATAACTATTTTAAGTATTTGACAAAATGATTTGTCGTAAAGAATATCTTCGGTTAACGTAAGTAATGATTATTGTAAAAGTATGTCAGCTGTAAAATAAAATTACCTTGTATGTACTTAAAAAACGTATTTTATATTATTTTTACATTCAACCAGTTTTATAAATGAAGGTACTACGTCTCTTACAAATTTAAAAAAACACTTTTGATATTATTTCATAACTTTATATTTTATAATAACGTGGGCTATGAAATAATACAAAATATTGTGTATTTTAAATATTTATTCCTTTTTTTTTTCATTCAAAGGACAATTTGTTTTTATTATAAGATAACATTATCCTAAGCATTTTCGAGGGTTCCACACCCTGCTGTACCTAAATTACTCTTTATATAACATTTTTTTTTTGTATGTCTTCCTTCGGTTCACTGATTATTATTAATCCATAGACAAGTTCTTTTTTCTTCTTAAATTGGCTCTTCGTCGTTCGATATCACTTATCGCAGTCAATTAATCATTGCTATATTCGACTTTGTGTTTCTTCTGTTATTACATTCAGTACTGACTTTATACAAATGGGTTTTGAAAGGATTATGGCTTCTTATCGTCGGTGGTGAAGCGAAGTGTTAATCAATTTTCGTTATTGTAATTCATTCTGATGTTTTATTTTGACCGTTACACGCAACTTGTTAACTTAACGAGAACCTAAAATTATACTTCTAACACAATTATGTCTTGAACAGTAATTAGAAGCAAATACTTCAAATAAAAATAAATATTAAAGCTAACTCTACTGAAAATTAAGGAATGCAATGCTATTAAGATTGTGTAACAAATTTCTACTGCATATTAACTGGAAGACACGAAAATATAAGTATCGTGCCATGCGATAATTACAACAATGAAAGAACATTGGATTATATCAAAAGGTGATTGTCAATTTATATACTGATTGTTACGAGACAACAAATTCTTGACATTCCATACTTCATTCAAGAAAAATACAATTAACTTTTTAACACATAAATTTGATAAACGTAGAACAGTAGTGACTCCAACTTTTATCGGAAGTTTTTTTTTTTCTCGTTACGTTTACATTATACTGTCATAATTATACAAAGGTTCACTATTTGCCTGTACAGATGTAAAGGAATCACTAGGGTATCTGTAACGTGGTGCATCTAATTAAATTAAATCCAATATAAAAGCAATTCGCCTTCGACGCGTTTCCTGGAATATTTTCTTTAAAACACTTTGTACGAAAGTTTTTGTACATTTACCACCGACGATAAATATCACATAACGAGGAAAGTTTACAACTCGTTTACAGACTCGCGTAGTTTATTTTAATAGGGGCCCTGCATACGTCAAAGCATGCATCCAAATCTAGCTACATCACAGGCGCCGTGTCTACCTATACTCTCTATATCTTATACTATGTTCAATGTCGTACTTCATGTTTACCATAAATGAACATTTATCCCTGTTCATTAATGATTCGAAATAAACTAAAAGATCGGTAATTGTGGCAAAAATATTAAAAATATAACAACGCAATGGTCGCATACATACGTACACCTTACGCAGCACAACGAATGCAGGGCTCATCAAGGGGCTGCAACCTTAAGTTCAGAAATATACCTCATTCAACACCATGGGTATAAACTGTTTCGAAAAGATTATTGTATCACACTGATGGATTGACTGCTACTATAAATTTATTATGTTTTTTCTTTAATTCTTTAATGAGCACTGCAAGATGAACTTGCATCATGTTAAAATGTTACACGTTTCTATTGTTTGGCAAGGGAAACGTATAAAGGAAATATATATTTATATGTGTGTGAATGTGTATATATATGTATATATATATATCACTTTGAACTTTTGATGGAATAGTTCCTTTAAAGAGCGATTTAACGTCAGTCGATATTGGGACAACCGAATTTAGGAGCTTTACTTTTTTACAGTGTAGTACTTCAGTCGAAGTAAGACCTGGATACTTGTACATATGATGTTGCAGTCAAGATACCGATAAATTTGTTGGAATAGGTATATGACAGAACAGTTTTTGCAGGAGCCCCAAGGGCAAATGTATCATATGTAACAATTAGTTGACGCCAATCAATGATCAATTTCATTGCGTAGGGTATTGTGGCATGGTGTATGCTACCATAGCAGGTTGCTGACCTGGTGGTAATGGTGCAGTTGCAGTCGGTGGTGCGGCGGTTGCTTGTGCAGGTTGCCATGTGCCTGCTCCAGGTGCAGGCATTCGCATGCTATTCATGTATTGAGCCTGTTGTCCATAATATTGGCCATAGTACTGAGCAGGTTGTAAAAATTGACCCTGCATTTGTGGGTACCCTTGCGGATACCAGTAACTCATTTGCTGCCCATATCCATATGCATATTGACCAGCTCCAGCTGTAACCTGTTACGCAAAATAATATATATTCTATTCCACATAATTACAGAACACGAAACATATAAACCAACTTTAATACAAAGAGTATTTGAAATTAGATGTAAAAGATTTGAATTCAATAAACATCATTCACAAAGTACATATACACAACCTGTTGAGCTTGGTGATTTGCATTCGGACCCACACTATTAGGATCTCCATTTTCCTTTCCCCAAAAACATTTAACAATGCTACCATTAATTTCTGTATTATGTGTTGATTCTATGGCATGCGTTGCCGCTTCCTTAGTAGTAAATTTGATGAATGCATATCCTTTATCTTTGAATACTCTTATATCCTGAATAGTACCAAACGGGGAGAATGTTTTGGTTATCAGTTCATCCGTAATACCATTTGTGAAACCTCCACAATATACTGTGCAATTGGTTGGACTACTTTGGTTATATACCTATCAATGACAATACACAAGAACCATAAAAAAACCATTGTTTATACAAAACTAAACATTGAGTCAACAAATTGAGTAAAACCAAATTGTGCATCCTAAACAGAGAAAATACAGAGAAACCAGAATGGAGGATGTTAGAAACTAGTGTCCTACCTCTTCGTAGTTAGGTTTACTATTATTTGAGTGTCGTGGCCTTTCTGATCTTGGCGGTGGTGGTTTCCTGGTGGACCAGTTTGTCCTGATACTTCTGGAACCAAGCCACTGACCGTTCATCGCCGCTATCGCCGCCTCAGCCTCAGACTTTTTCACAAACGACACAAAAGCGTATCCTTTGCTCTTCATGGTTTGCGGGTCCCGGACGATCCTGCAGTTGCTGATCTCGCCGAATGGCGCGAACGCCTCTTTCAGCGTTTGCGTCTCGATCTCCGGCGAGAGGTCGCCAACGAATATGTGATGATGATTACTGGTGTCCAACTTCGGCTGATTTCCAGGGCTCGTTGCCCAGTTAACCTTCATTTCCTTATGCAGGAAGGATCGCTTGTTCATGGCGGCTAGCGCTGTAGCCGCGCATTGATGATTCGTGAACTCGACGAATGCATAGGGATCGTTTCCCGGCTCCCTTATGATCTTGCATCCTTTAACGGCACCTATTTGCGAGAAAAGTGCGCACAAGAGTTCCTCCGACACCGAAGCGTCTAGATTACCCACATAGAGCGTTCGCGGATTGCTTTCTTCGCTCATGCTCGCTCCTCTCAGAACCCCCTGGTGTACTTCCGTATTTAACTAATTTCCTTACGTTCCGTCAGCTTAATTTCACCGTTCACACGTTCAGCGCGTGGTACGTGCATTTACCTGGACCCCAGCATCAGAATTCAGGTTTTCTCGCCTTTTCCAAACGAACACGGACGGTTGAACGCGAAGCTACACCCAGCCTCTACGTCATACTAACATAAAATGGCCGCTCTCCTGCTTCGCCACTTTCCCTTCAATCATCCGCAGAAATGTTCGTATTACGTCGATTAACTTACGGGAAAGGACGCCTCTCTCGTGTCTATTCCGTTCTGTTTTACCTACCTACGTAACGCTCGGCGAAGCGACTCGTATTACTCGAATGTTTTACGGCTAAAATACAAAAGAACACGTGTTTTTGTATCATCCGTCGAGGATTTCATAACAGGTAGCGCGAAAACGCTTGTGAATCATTGGCCTACGAAATTCACTAGACCAGATTTTCTTAAAGGCTGCTTTTCAATCGATTTCTATTACACGCTGGACGTGCTAGTATCTTTACTTTTCCACTTTTTTTTTCTTATCGCGAACGTGTGATTGGTCACGAAACTCTATACTTTGGAAATGTCGTTAGTTGAAAACTGGTAAACGAAAATACGAAATATTATTTATTTAATTTTATTTAACGATTTCGTTCAAATTGAATGTTTCGTAATAATCGAAATATAGGTATGTACTTTATACATGACTGTAAGCTGATTTTAGCTGTGAAGTAAGTAATATTTTCCATATGTAATAGAATTGAAAAAATAATAAACATATCTGTATCTATAGAATAACAAATTGCATAACTGAGTCGCCAAAAACGACTGTTGCATAAACAAGTATCTACATATATACAAAAGTATTTCAAAGAGCAATTATTTCTATTTAGTAACGAATTTTACCGAAAAATGAAAATCTGAACTTCGATCAATGTGGAAAATTAAAGCGATAATTACTTGAAGCGCATTTGTAATTATTATAACGTGGTGATTATTTTCGTATGGTTGTAAAACGATTGAATTTGGACGATTGCGTTTGCCAGTAAATATAACCATGTAATCTGCATTAACAGTGACGTAGTATTTAAATTTTATTATACAGTTGAACATACGTCCCAACGTTACAACAAAATGTCTTAACTTGTAAACCTCAGTTAAAATTATGCAATGCTGTATACGGCATATTGCAACAATTAATAAAAAAAAAGAAATACTTTTGTTTTACTGGCGATAAATGTCTCACTCATTTGTTATGCTTTGATATAAGCTGGATTACTATAACAGATAACTTTCTAAAAATCGTCGCAAATAAGCGGCTAATAAAAACACATTTTTATTAATGACATTTCTGTCTTACAGTTATATCGTAGATGATCGTTTAATTTGATTAACTGACACAAAAATGTGGACTATAACTTTATACATTTTTAATAATTGTATATTGCACTGAATGGGGATGAGTCATACTATTCTGTATGAAAATAGTTTAATTGTTTCTATCATGAGTTTTCCTAGAGATAAAGAACTTAATTTGTTCTTATTATCTGAAGAACAAGTCAAGAAATTGAAATTAATTTGCTGTTTTCAGATTGTCTTCTTATCCCTCTAGAACTGAATACATATAACCCTCCATTTTTTCTCGATATATTCTTCGAGATTCAATTATTTCTCATATATAAAATATTTTACGTCGAATTTACACGATGTAACATAAAAGCTCGAAATTTCCTGCATGATCAGGGCCTCGAATTTTGACAAATTTTGGTAAATTATATTGCACTGCACAAGCATTATATTGCAATGCCAGCTTATACGAGCAGAAGTTACAGTTATAAAACCAAATGTACAAACTTAAATTGCGTACTACTAAAATTCATTGGTTCATGGCTATTCAGTCTTCATGAAATATTAAACATAACGTAAATATATGTGTTGAAAAATGTCATGTTTCACATTTTTGCGGCCGGCCTCTAATATCGATGATTGATAAGTGAAAACTTATCAGTTATTTACATTAAAATAAAAAATAAGAATATTATTCAACAATGTTTGTTACGTAATATAAAATATATGTAAAACGAATACTTATTGAATGTTTGTGGTGCTTTTGAGTATTACTGTCTTAAATCTCTGTACAAGTTATATACATATCCCATGAATAGAGAAAATTATTTAAATTTTAATACTTTCCCTTTGATTTGTTACGTTTGAAATTGGGTAACGATAAGCTTCGTTGCTTTGGCAATATCGTAAGCACACGAACGTACTTGTTGGAGACAACGGTCCATATGTTCCACGTCGCTGGTGCATCTTTGAAGACCAGAACATTCTGCTTGAAGTCTGCCCGTGTTACCGTTTAATTGTCGCAAAGCGGATCTGATATTTTCCTCGATGGGATTCTACGATCAAAATGGTTAATAATTCATGTGTCAGTATTAAAATTATTAATCTCAAAAATGTCTGTCCTCTTACTTGAGGAAATATAGCTGTGAGCTCAGCAACAGCGACTCGAATTCTCTCAGCACAAGGTACAAACGCCTCTCGTTGTTTTGGATCCTGCATTGCCATCCACAATTCATGGATCCTTTTAGTAACTTGTTCAGTTCTTTTAGTAACTTCTTCACTGGGAGGAAGATTTGGAGTACCACATTCCCACAGACTTTGCGTGTTGCCACGAGACATTACTTCTGTATCTCGTTTTGGCTATATTTTATATTCACATATGCATGAAGTTTTTTTACGATATTTGCAGACATAATTAGAGATTTTTAATATTAATACCTGACAAATAGATGATGACCATGAATTTGGTTTGCGTAAACCTTCCCTTGTTTCGTACATGGATGCAGGTCGCTGGTTACTTCTAGTAAGAGTTGTTTTTATGTCGAGTACCGGTTCTAGTTCTGGCTCTTGCTCTCCACCGACGTGACCATTAATACCACCATCATTTGACCCTTTTGTCTACAATTTTTGTGCGTTAGATTTCAATTGGTAATAAGCATATTAATATAAATTAGATACCTTACATGAATCATGTGTTTCAGTTCGGTATTTTCAAGCGTAAGTTGTTCTATAGTATTCTGTAAACTATGTATTTGTTCTCGAAGATCTTTCACAGTTGATTCGGAGAGAGTTAATTGTTTTTTAAGAACTTCTACAACAGATGGAAGTCCCTTAGCTAATGGTGCAAACGCCTCCTGCAATAGTATTTTTCATATACACCATATAATTTTATATTTGTATAAAGATAGTGATAGGTATTATAAGTCACTCTAGATGATTGTTACAAAATAAAACACATAATCCTTGTTACAAATTTTAGTAGAATATGTGAATTGTGAATTGTAAAAAGATGCGACAATACAAATTAATTATAGAGCTTTTAAATTTATGTAACTCTGGCAATGGCTGCACATGCACCAACACACCTGTGCACTTGCCTAATAGCATTGTCTACAGAAGAGCCATGTACTTAGCCGATTCCGTATTCTTCTTTTCGTTACTAGTGCCGGTACCTTTAATATGTTACCATACAATTTTATCTATTCTAGCAAGTAGTTTATCATCGATCTTTTTCCCATTAATATACAATTATATTCTATACCATATTTTCGTGTTTGTAAGATGTCTTGACATTTTATATTAAAATAATTTAACGCTCACCTCATTATCCATCTTAAATCGCGATGTTGAATATTCAGGTCTAGTGTTTTCCGTTGATGTTAACGCGTAATCATCATCAGAAGCGACACTATCATATAACGGTTCATCATCAGACATTTGTGATCCATATTTCCCTGTCTGTTCTTTACGAAGCATAGAAACAGCTGGATCTAATAAGCATCATGATTGTTTATTTAACAAATAAATTATCAATGTTAAATTATACAATATATAGAATTGTATACAAACCCTGTAATGGTGCATTATTTGTTAGTACATGCCTTCTGCGAGCCTCATTAAGAAGATCTATGATAAGTGTTGCAAATTCCTTTGGTGTAAATCTTGCTAGTTTTTGTCTACCTTGATTTCTTGTAGATGACAATTGTGGATTAACTGGCAGGAAAGGTACTGTACATCTTTCTGGTGAAGATGCATTTTCAAACCAAACTATTCAAAGAATACAAGATTAAAAGTGTCAACATACCTTACTAATAAATTTAATGGAACATGTTATTATACACTAAAATTTTCTTATTAAATGTATTAATACAAAATGTACATGTTACATAAATGACAGATAAACATGATAAGCTAGTTCTTAAAGCACTATACAGTATATTATGTAATTTATAGTCTCTCTATATGAATATATCTCTATCTTGAAGGTGTCTATTCAGAATTAGCTATGACTTAAATCTGAAAGCTATTATTAAAGAAACTGAAATCTCATGTTTCAACTCACCTCTCCTTAAAAGCGATGCAATAAAAAAAGCATGCATATTAATAAAACACATATAGAGCAGAGATTGGTAAATGTATATGTAGTTTCTTACAGCTACACATATACTATTAATACGTGCATCCATCGTGAGACAGAACTACACACTGAACGCAAGAATTATGGACACGACGTCATGTTATTTCTAAATGCTAATAAATTCATTTGCTAGAATGATTAATTGATATAATACAACAATTTACTTACTTTTTTCATTCTCTCGTCGATCTACTTCATCATAAACATCCATTGCTAGCTCTTCCAGTAAATGGTTTGATAACTGAATAAAGAAAGTCTAGATATTATATTTTAATACTTCTAAGAAAATCATATACTTACCAATTGTAATCTATTTCTTCCTTCTAAACACAGATCACTTTGTTCTAGTAACAATGTGCATTCAGGAATAATTATGTGCTCATCCAGTCGATGATTTGGTTTACGTGAACATATGTAATATGTCAGTCTGTCTGTTACTTCATACATGCATTCAATTATGCGCTCAGACAAATCTATATGCCCTGCCATTCTATAAAAATAAAAATTTAATGATTACATTTGAATAATTTTTTTTCATTTATAATTGCATACTATATATTATATAATTGCATACTTGGCAATTTCAGCAGGTGTTTGTCCATTTGAATCAGTTACACTAGGATTACCACCATTGACTATTAGAAGCTCTAATTGCAAAGCTTGTCCTGCACGAGCAGCTACATGTAAAGGTGTTGTTCCCTTCTCCTGTAAAATAATGCATTACATTTTACATTCATATAATTAAATTACATACTAATATTTTATTCAGGGATACCTTGTAAAAATAATTTGGATTAGCACCTTGTGCAAGCAATCTTAAAGATGTTTCTAAATTGCTTGTACGAACACTACTATGTAGCTGCCTGCTTAACTCTTCTTCACTGCAACACTCTTCTTTACTTGGATGTAATATAAATGCCAAATGTTGATGTTTGGCTTTAATGAAATCTGCCTTCACTGGGCTGAGGAGTAACAATGAACTTGTAAATGAAATATTTTATCTATACATTATAATACAAATTATACTAACTGCAATGGATCTTTAGCTTGTGGTTTCCTTCTACTAATCTTCAAGTTGCTAGGATCTAAAAGGGAATGTTCCCAAATACTGTTTGCTCCATTATCATTTAAAGTATGCACCATCTATAAAATATTAGTTATCAATCTATGAATTCTATATTAATTACTAGTAGCATTATTGTTTACTAACATTGAGTAAATTTGTGTGCCAAACACTTTTATGAAGTGATTTTATATGTGATACATGACGGCCAAGACTACGATGTATACCACTACAATCATCGCATAATAAAATAGCTCTGTTTAATGAAGCCCATCCTGGTTCTAAAACACATCACAACCATCACAATAAATATAAATAAAGCATACATTCAATAATGCAAATTTTTGTTCAAATTAATTCAATGCAACCATCAAATCCATTAGCAATCCAAATATTATAAATGTAATACAGTTTACTTTTCCTAAATGTATATCATTCAATTTGTATGAGGCATACGTGAAAATAACATAAGAAAAATGTAAATATATGTAATTAACATTAACCTTTCTCGAGTAGATTACCCGACTGTTTCAGTCAATTAAAAAAGCTTTTTCTATTCTCATCTGATTATGCAATGGTGTAAACAGTTAAAGAAAAAGAATAAGAAAAATAGCATTCGAAATAAATCATTAGAAGGGAAGAATGCATTTACCAAGAGCTCCACAGTCAGCGCATATATCCGTATTAACTCTATGCTTCGGCCGAGCCATTCTCTTTACCTTTTATCTCGTCAGTTTATTCGATAATCTCAGACTAGTTAGAAAACGTTTAAAAAGAACAACATAATGCACGGTTTGCTTTAAGAATAACAATATTGTGGACAGAACTGGAAAGCAAGAAGCCTGACTCTCGATGTCATTATATGTATGCTTATTAATAATTCAACCGTGACAGGGAGTCATCCGAACGAGCTTGAGATGGTTGTTGCACCATTGATCGAGCATCCTAGAAGACACGAAATCACACGATGCACTTTCGCCCGCGCTACTTTAACCTGTTGTCTATTTTTACTTGAGATTATTAAAAAAGTTATAACGTTTTGAGGCTCTGTTCGATATATATATTTACAATATTAAAAACTAACAATGTAATTCCGATTTTAAAGAGTGATAAATGCGATAAATGCTTAGCAATTTAATGAGTAAACTGCTTAAAAATTTATATAGGTATCTTTATTTGGTAAAAACTTCATTTCTATTTTACATATTACATATACACGCGTTTATTCATTGATAAAAATCGATGTCGCTAAAAATATATTAATTATTTACTATTTATATATACAAGGGAATGATAACAAATTAAATAAATATTTTCATTTTACAAAACATATCATATTAAGGATTACTTAAAGGAAAATATTTCGATTTTAATTAGAATCTGGTGTGTCAGAATATAAATTATGAAGATTTGTGAGCAGTTTATTTGAGATATATCTACTACTAATTGGTGTACTTTCAGGTTCTTTTCTATATAAGGACTTCAATTTTTTGCCATCTGGAGTTTCCAAAAATTTCATGCATGACTTTAAAGCCATGTATTCTCTCAGTGATCGTCCTTTTTTATTCATTATAGGGGTTTTTTGTTCAATATAGCCATTCTGAATGGTAATCTTTGGAACATCAGAAATATGTTTTACATTTATGCTCTTATTGTTTTCCTTATTTTCATCATCCTGAGGTAATTTGTTTGCTAACAAACTTTCCTCCATCTGTTGCATCAATTTGGATTCTCCTACTTGAACTTCTTTATTTACCACAACATTTTCTTTAGAATACTGATCTTGCATAATTTTGTTACTGCTTAATAATCTTGTAATACATGTTAGTGTAGACCTTATTTTAAACGCGTTTTCTTCTGTTACACTTAGTAAATTTTTTAAATCACTTTCTAAGCAGATGATCTCGTCTATGTCTACACAAATTGTCTGAGATGAAATACATCTTGCATTTGTATTGTTTTCACGTTCCATTAATTTCGTATTTTGGAAATCATTAGGTATATCTTCTACTAATTTATTCTCATCCTTCAACTCTGCAAACGTTTCTTTTTCAGAATTAACTTCAGTTAGTATGAACATATCCTTATGCAATGATTCAGTTGGCATATAATCATCATTTGGATAATCTGAGCATTCAGATGGAAATTTTATTACATCAGTACTATGTGAACTTGTATAATTAGGAGCTGCAATAGTGTCACACGTTTTAGGTACTTCTATATGTTTAGATTCTGAAGGATTGCTTTTCTCAGGCAAATTATTACTTAATAGTGGTGTAACATTTTCTTCCATTTCTTTACTGTCTTCTTGAATGGCAGAGTAAACATGCATATCAGTTTTCCTATTGTTAGATATGCTTTTCTTTGATAACTGAGGCAGTTTTGAATATTTACTAGTTTCATTAGTATGTTTTTGTAAATGTTTGTCTTTTATAGTATTTGGTGGTAACAACAAGCTTCTCCTTTGTGTTGACTCAGAAACTTTCGTATGAGTTGAGTGATTGACTGTATGCTGGCTCGATTTCTTTTCATTCTCATTAGTATCTTTCATATTTATAGCACTGTCATTAAAATTCAGATTTCTTCGTACACATTTATTTATACATATACCCTGACTGCTTATACCTATTCCAAATGAAAGTGATGCATTACATATCTGTATAAATATTTTAGTACATCAAAAGCACAGTAACATACTCACCATTTTGTTTTTCATTTATTCTTGAACTCTTTACAGTTGAAGGCCGACCTAATTTTTCAGGTAATATTTTTTTCCGTACTAAAACATACATAGTATTATACACCCAATACCTTCTTAAAATTAACAAAAAAAATTAAATATATGTACCAACCACTATCCTTCTGAATTTTCTTTAAATTTTCAGCCTCATAAAGTAATTGTGCAATTTTAATTGGTTGAGGCCTTGCATAATCTACAAAATATATAAATGATTATTATCATTTTTTTCACTACAATGAAAAAAGTACTTCTTTGACATTACTTTTTTTACTTGAGCTCTTCGACATTAATCTTGAATGAGGTGAATGTTCTGTCAATAGTCTTGATTGTGGTTCCTTAGACTTGGATTTCCCCTGATGAAACGTATAATAATATAAAAGAAATACTTGTCAATAATTTATTTATTGACAATGTTAGCAAACACTTACCGTGGAACTAGATTTCATAAACATTATTTTCAGCTTTCTTTTAAAAAAACAGATATTTTTAAAGTATTGAACGAAAGACAACTGTTGGTAATTTTATATTATCTTGCATCACAGTTTATAATTTAAGATTTTAACATTTCATACAACACATGACAGTAATCGAATATTCTTTAACAATTGTAAACAGAGGTGCAGAAGAAAATTCAAATCTTTGGCAGTTGAACGAATTATGACCATAAACTGTAAGAATATATAGACAGTAAACTCGAGGATGCACTTTGGTATGATGCAATGGCACATTTACATTGCGCTTCTTTTAATATAAACCAATGAAGAAATCGCAGATTTAAATTTACGCACCCTGTATTCGCTTATTCCAAATTTTTATCAATTGTAAACATAGAGTAAAATATTAACCAACAATAATTTCGGTAAACCGTTACACATATATGAAACATGTGAAGCGATTGATTACTCTCTACAAATAAATGTTACATTCAAGCTGTGAATAATTTGCGCAGTTTTCTTATCTACAGTTGGCTATCCCCCGAACTCACATCTACCGGCCATTTTGTTCAATTTATTTCTAAACGTATCCCCTCCAAATTGAAAACAACCGAAGGTCGACGCTGTTCTCGATCTCGATAAAGTATTTTTGGTTAGGTTGATAGCTGTGTAGAAGATATTTTAACAGTAAGTAAATCATCATGATCGAGCTGGTTCCCGTTAATATCGTATCGAGATAAATAACTTCTATGCGTGCGTGGATAAGTGCCGCTTTAGACATAGTTCGTAATGTGTAATTGGATGGAAGGAGGTTTGGCGTAAAGAGAGGCTATGGCTACTACTTTGATCATATGTAAAATACTATTGCCCGATCGGCCACTCTTTGTTTTTCACCGACGATCTTTCCGGCGTTTCTTTTGCTCGAATTCTCTTCGTAAGACAATTTTCTAGCTCGAAATGCTTTTTATAACCTCTAAAGCCATAACCTATATAATATAACCTTAGATGTCAACATTTTAAATGTTCGTTTGTTGAGAAAGTTTATTACGAATGCTGTTGGAGAATTTAAGGAACGCAATTGATGTGTAGTTTTTAGTTTAAAAAGTATATATCTCCTAAGTGAGGCTCAGATGAAATTTTTTTCCGACATTGCATCGTATATGAGCAGTATTAAGATATATTTCGATAAATTTCTGTAAATTATGATTTGAATTTGGACAAACATTTTTAAAGACAAATGGTTCACTGAAATGTGTAAAATATAGGTAAAAGCAGTCTGTTTCTTAATGCAAGAGGATTAAACATAGTTATTTTAATTCAGTCTGTTGCTCTATTTTTATTTGCAATTTGAATAGTTTTTTTAAATGAAATTATGGCAAATTCATTTCAAAGTTTTTAAATGTAAATTTTTTAGTTTGGGATAATAAATATTCTATGTGCTTGTATTTTTAATGTTTGTGATGATTATGTAGTTTTTTATGCATTTGTATATACATTGCCTAAATAAGAAAATTCATTAGTTAGAATAAGAGCAAAATGATTTTGAAATATAATAAATTATTTCACAGGATTAATGATAATTTTATATTCTAGTGATTTCAGTGATCAAATAATTCTATATTGAAACAAAATGGATGTTGCTGGAGATTTGACGTTACAATGGGTCGAGGAGGTGGGGAATGTTATTCACGAAGAAGTAATATGTGGTCTAGAGGCAGAATTAGTTGCACCAGAAGAAGAAGTGATAGGAGCATGCGAGGAAGTAGCTGTCGAAGAAACAGTGGAATCTGTTCCCAATGTTACTTCCACAACAGAGTCGGAGATATTAATGGTACCACAGTCCAGTGATATGGAATCTATCTACATTGTACCACAAGATCAAGGTCATGATTACCTAAATATACAAGTTACGGAAGAAGTGATTACTGATAACTGGGATAGATCTGGCCCAGAAGATGGGTAAGTTTTAAAGAGAAAATACTTTTAATTAAACTGTAGAACATTGTTAATAATTTGTTTTTATAATTTAAAGGGTTGAAATACCAGATACAAAAGTATCTCATGACAACCTGCTTGAATATGATGACATGGAAATACCCTTACCGATTGATCAAGATTCTTACACTAATACCAGACCTTATCCATGTGATTTCTGTAGTAGAAGGTTTAGAAAAAAAGCGAATTTAATGAATCACATGGTGGCACATCAAACAGATCGTCCTCATGGTTGCAACCTATGTGGAGCACGTTATGCTAGGAAATGTGATCTTATGAATCATTTGAAAATTCATGCATATGCACCATCCCGAGATAGTCTGGAGGATGATTTAAATGATGATGATTCATTGGTACCAGAAGAGGAAGAGTCTACCAAAGGTAGACGTAAGAAAGTTCAATCTAGTGCACCTAGGAAACGCAAAAACAATTCTGCCGTTCCCAAACGCAGTCTGGAGGATAATAAAATTGAAATGGGCAAGTACGTCAATAAGTCTTATGATTATATTGACGAGGATATGAGTCTTTTGGAAGAAATGACTAGTAGAAATTCTACACACAGTGGTAATTATGCATCAAGCTCAAGGTGGAATGAACAAATGACATCTGTATCAACTGAGCCTCAAGCACCTAGATGGCCTATAACTGATCCAACAAAACCATATGTTTGTCAATACTGTGGCGTTGGATTCGCGAGGGAAAAGGCACTTGCATCTCATGCACGTATACATGGTGGTGATAGTCCATTTGAATGTACATCATGTGGGGATATGTTTTGGGATGTTAATAGTTTAAGAGAGCATGTTCGTATCAAACATGGTGGTGCTGTGCACTCTGATACAGAAGAATATGATAATGATGCTACATACACAGGGGATGAAAGATTTGGTGAATTCTATTGCAACACTTGTGGTGTTCCATTTCATCGTTTGGATTTACTTAAACGTCACCAAAAGTAAGATTAATTCATAAACATAGATGTTTCATTCACTGAAATTGCAAGTGATTTTTAAAATTTACATTTTATTTCAATTTTCTGCTAATTTGCAGGAAAATTAGTAACATTATCATATTAATTTTAATGTTGATTATGTTAGGATTCATGTCAAGCAAGAAGCTGATACAGTTGAAGGTTCAAGTCAACATCATGTTTGTAATGTTTGTGGAGAATGGTTCGAAGAAGCTTTAGCATTATTAGCTCATGCCGAACTTCACGCTAGGTATTAATTACAAAACTTTATATAAATTTAGAAATGAAAAGTAAAAGAATACAGTGATGTCTGTCTAATGTATGTTTTGATCTGTTCAGATCACCTAGTCGTCGGTGCTTATTATGTGGCGAAAGGTGTCGCGATGACGCCGAAGTAGCGGAACATGTCCGACAAAATCATGCCGAAGATGCTCCACCCAATACATGTACACTTTGTGGAAAGACATGCAAAGATAAACGTAGTTTGTTGAAGCATTCATGGGTTCATAATGTTGATAAGACGTTCGGATGTACAAAGTGCGGAAAACGCTTTCACAGCAAAGCTAGATTACGGAGGTATTTATAACATTTTATGCTTCTAAATGCAAATACACATATTTTTAAAATTAACCTTTGCTTCATTACTGTGTTTCAGACACATGGTATCGCATCGTAATAAGATGGTAGCGTGTGACGAATGTGGAGAAGAATTTCCCGATGGTAGAGCTCTTGTCAGCCATCGTCACTCGCATAATAAAGATTTGGGCGGTCGTTCTTTCCCATGTAGAGAATGTGGAAAAACATTTGGAAGTCGCAGTTCACAGCAGATTCATATACGTATTCATACAGGAGAAAGACCATATGGTTGTAGATTTTGTTGGAAAGCATTTGCTGACGGTGGAACACTGAGAAAACACGAACGCATACATACAGGTGAAAAGCCGTATGGATGTGCGATTTGCCCACGTGCTTTCAATCAAAGAGTAAGATCGTTTATTTAAAATATATTTCATTTTCTCGTTCAAAGTTTACATTGTAATATCATTTTTTCTTAATTCGTTCAGGTTGTTCTTAGAGAACACGTTCGTGCTCATCATTCAGGTCCTGATCCTAAGTGCGTAGGTAGCGTTACTCCGTACCTATGTAAAGTATGTGGTGATGCATATGGAACATCGGAGGAAATAGTTGCTCACATTGTACAACATTGCGATGATAATACTGCGCTAAGACGCCAACCACAAACTGGGCCGCGTAAATACAAAAGGAGACGTAAACTTAAGCCACATGAAAGTAATACAATGTTGCGTATGACTGAGCAGTACGACATGATGGAAGGGGGCTCCGATTCAGATGATAATACGAAACGAAAACTCGGTAGAAAAAACAAGCAACATCGTTCGAACGTTGAAGAGGGGTACCAAAATGTTCTTAAGAGCTTCGAGAGCTCTTTACAAAATATAAATTCAATTGTCAGTAATTCGAAGTTGAATCCAGGGAAGTCGAAGCTCTCTAAGAAAAAGCTTAGAAAAGAAGAGAAAAAGAACGAGGCTCAAGCTTCGTGTCAACCTGGTAGACCAAAAATGATTCACACACAAAAAACAAGAGTGCCTGTAGAGATAGGTAGTGATGGAGTTAAAAAGGGACAAAAAACTAAAACTATGGTAACGAGGACTCCTAAAGTGATGCCAAATGAACATAAGTTAGGGATCTTTCCAGGAGGGGAAAGAAATAGACCAAGAACGAAAAACGTTAGTTATCATATCGAAGGGAAGTTTCAGCCAACACCTGCGACATTCGCAAAACCAAAGGAAGAGATTCCAAAAGCTCCGACACCGACGCATCAACAATCGCCTTTACCAAATATAAAACTGGAACCAGATTTGCAGAACGTATCAAGCAACAATCATAGAAGTAATAACGGTAATATTCTTGCCATTAATAATGAGAAACTTGAACCAACACCTAAGAGAAAATCGAATGTAATGAAAAAGATTAAGAAGCAAAAACATGGAATTAAACAAGAACCAATGGATATAGACCAGGAACAAATACAAAACAATAATAATACAGAGAACGTGGATTCTACAGGATTAATGGAACATACAGTAGATGGAAGTAATCTGGAAGTTGCTTTTGAAGCAAATGTTACGGCTGAGGAAGAGAAATATCTTAGTGGCGTAGGTGAAGTAAATAATACTGGAGATGTTGGAGCTGGAAATGTAAAGCTTAGCGTAAAAGTGGAATCAACGCCTCAGCGACTTTTGGCTGTTCATAGTGTCATACCACCCGTGGATGATATTCCAGAAACTATAATACCGGATGCTGTAGAATATACATGTGAGATGTGTTCCGCAGTATTTTCCAGTCGTGCAGAATTATTGGTGCATGTTCCGATACACATTTGATTTAATTTGTTCCATGCAATTAAAGGAGGTATGCGAATTTGTTCTATTCTGAGAATATTTGTTTAATCGAGCCATATTTTAACATGGTCAAAGAAAGTTTATTTGTTTATTCGAATTGGCATTATATTATCCGGCAAAAAATCTCCTCTACTCGTTGCTCTATGAAGTGCACTAGATTTTTTGTGTTTGACATATATTTTTAAAGTTGATGCTGTCATTAAGTTTATTGTGTCATTCTAAGGTATAAAGAAACTTTTGAACGTAACCGTTTCCAATTAACAATATCATTATATCCTTTTTATACTACTCATGTTTCCATTAAAAAAGAGAAAAATACTATTTGGCTCAAAATTCACATTGAATCATGATACAGAGAGCGATATTACAAGTATTTTGTACGTTTGCAATTTACGAAGTCAGTTACCCTGGTTAAAGAGTAAAAATGTTAAACCACTCTTTTGCTATTCGCAATTTTATGACGATAAAAAAGGAGATAATGGCACTTTCTGTACATAAAATGCTGAGGCATTCTAAATATTGATACGAGTGTGTTCTATAGTAATATTACCCCTTTATATGAATTAAATTTACTATATTTGCTTTTAATTTTTAGGTAATTAGATACGTGACAACTAATGCATTGAAACATCCCAATAGACAATTTATATGCAATATTATCATCTGACACTGGGTTGTTTTTCATAAATTCATTTTTTACTCACAACAATACTTGAACATCAAGGTAGGGTAATTGGGAGATAACATGTTGATCGTTTGATTTTCATTTTCAAAAGATATTAAATTTTTTAAAGGCACTTACTAATGCGCCAATTTATTCTATATAAAATGATTCCACTACACACGTTGCACACATTGCATAGAAATATCTATATCAATTACTTTTCATTTTACCGAATGTCTTACAACTCAAAGGACATGAATATATTGTTACTGTTTCATTAATATTTATTATAAAATAAAAAAATACGCTCCTCATTACGATATACTTTGTTTGTATTAACATATCTGAACGGTTTTAACGAATGCTAAAACTGTCTCATTAAATTTGGTATTGTACATGATGAATTGTATGAAATACTATGTGTAGAATTCTATCAAGAAAGAACCATTAAAATTTAAATGTTTTGAAGTTTGAAATTATTTAATTTATGTTTTGATAAATTATACACAGCCAGATCTGATTCTTAATTTTATAGAAAATTCAAAAGTTTTCAATCTGTACATATATCTTAACTGCCTGTGTGTTTATGTTTCATATTGGCACTGTTATACTAGTATGTACTTTTACAAGATTATTTACTATAGTTGGGTGCTATTACAGCATTACATCAAATAATACTATTTAAAAACAAACAGAATTATATAATCTCGTTTCCATTAATATAAATTTATACGTGATTATAGGCATATAAGAGTTTAGATTTGTGTCTCTTAATATTTTGTAATGTAATTTCACACCAATATTTTAGGTATATTTTCACAGTTAGCATTTGAACTTTTCTTTCATACAAATAAATAATAATAGACAAACATTACAGTTTTTCTTCTAATTATAATTGAGAAATTTGTGTTAATGATCAATATAAAAACCATATCAATTTTTAGTTTCTTTCATAATAGTTTTAGAAACGGTTTTTAATAATAAGCAAATAAGAGTGGGTGTTTCGTTTCCTAAAATTAGATTCGGTTTTACTTATAAAAAATTGATTTTTTATCAGTTTGTTGATGTTTTATGGTTCATTTGTTTCAAAAACTTTAAAAAATGTGTTTAACGTTTGAAATTACTTGAAATTTTTCAGGATTCTGTAATTGGATATCTTTTTAAATATTTCTTGCAACATATATGTATTTTTTTTATATAAAATGATTCATATAGTTTTACTGTTTTTAATACATTCAGTGCAACAAAATATCGTGTGTACCTTAGCGGTACCTTTCTCAGCTTCAATGTGATGCATGTATATATCTGTATGTATGTATTTCAAAAAAAATATTAATTATATTTCAATGGCATTATGTGTGGCAATCAATCAAAAGCAGTGTGTGCCCTATTTTTGTAGTCAAGAGATATTTTGAATATAAAGAAAATTCTCACACTATTTGTAGCATTTTGCAAAAGCTGTATATACATGTATATGTATATATATATTTTATTATTTGATGTTCTTGTCCATGTCTCCCTAAGAATGGCGCACAGTGCCCTTTATTTACTCATTTCTATTTTTTCATGGATAAATGAAATCATTTGAAACAAATTTGATGAATAAAGAAACGAATTGATACTTTTATTATAAAAAAAGAAAAAGAAATTTTTCAAGGGAAAAAAAATCGTTATAGATATATTTGAGTGATATAGAATGCATTTAATAAATGCATTCACAGGACAGCATCATATTTTGTACGTTATGTACATATTCGAGGAGTAACTAACTTCCTTTACTAATATATATATATATACAGTACATATAAAATTGATGCTATTTGAAGAAGAAAAAGTATTTAAGAACCGTTTTGAAAATACTTAGAATGACAGACTACGAGTCACATTTTGTACAGTCTCAAAATTATGATATAAGATATTTAGGAACAGAAAAGTTATACGACCAATGTAAAGCAACAATTTTTGGGTAAATGAAATATGTAAATATATATTTACATAGGAGATGTTAAAAATTCATACAAAAAATTGATATACTATGTATAAATAATTTGTACTTCAATGTTACAGACACTTACATTCCCGTTTAACGGTAGCTTTAATGTTATTTAAGCGCGACTCAGAACTATTGAAAATTTATTTAGTTAACGCGTGCATAGAGCAGCTAGTGCAGGTGGCAATAATTGCAAGAAAATTGTAAGACGGACGAAACTTAAGGCCAAAAAATTTAAAAGAGCGTTTAAGAACATGTACACAATCGTTTTTCTTTCAACTGCAAAAAGTTGATCACATGTAAGTATCCGTGGCTTCTTTCTAATGATAAGTAAACTAAAAATATTTAGTGTAGTATATGATACTATGTTGCATGATAAAATTTCAAACAGTTTGAGAAGAACCTATATGTATTACTTCAGTTGTACACTAAGCTCTAAGAATATGTATAGACTTGTAAGCACTAAATTAGCATCTCTTTGATACGATTATATTTGTATCTGCTAGGGATGTAGTAGGTAAATGAAAAAAAAAAACTGTACATATTATTATCTCGGATATGGTACGGTGGTTTATTGTTAATCGTAGATGTATTTTTTTTAAATAAATTGTCAGCAATTATAAAGATAAATTTAATTACATCCGCACAAAGTCACGGATAATTAAAAGTACATATGATAATAATGTACGTACAATTGTAAATATGCATCCAGTCAGATGTCTCGACATTTTGTAAAAGTATCATTTCTATCTTATAAAAGAGTTTTGAGAGAAGTTCAGATTATAGATATGGATACATAATATCATATGATAATTTTGTTGAACTGCTCTATAAAGTACTTGACTCATTTATTTCTATATAAAATGAAAATTTATGCGAGGTACAAACTGCGATAAATGTAAATGAATGGTAGTTGCATATAACTCGACTTTATACTGTGTAAAGTCTTGAAACTTTATATTATTAAACCAATATTAGTAGTATAATAACAATGTTTTCACCATTCATAAAAATGTGTATAATATTATCTATGTTTATGCTAAGAGCAGATAAATAATTTAAGATATTGTATCTTTGACTAGGGAATAAAATCACAAATACTATAAATTTCTTTCTCAAATCCCATACATATAACAGAGATTATGATTAAGAATGCTCCAATGATACTAGTTGTTGTAGGGTGGTCTCCAAAGAAATATATTTGTACAATGTAAGCTAATATAATGTCCAATGATCTTGTCACTGATACTTTGCCTGCACCTTCTATCTTTAATGCATTAGTTACTAAAACTTGCCCACATAATCCAGTAAGTGCTACTAGTAGTATTTTACCCCAAGTAAACAGATCAATTGATAGTCTAAGTTTTTGTTCATGATGCTCTGACACAAGGAAGAAAAAAACTACAGCATTGACAAGTGACCACCAAGATAAATTAAACACAATCACTGAATAATGAATTTCTGAGCACTTTCTCATAATAACTATATTGAGAGCTGTGAATAGGGTTGCCAGGATAGCACATACATATCCCGTAACATTGTATGGCTCAGCTCTATGTATCTAAAACAACAAATATGTTTTATAAAATTGTCAGTTAAAAAAAATGGTATCAAATTAATTTTTTTACCTGGAATAAAAATGGAGGTTTAGATACAAACACAACACCCGCAAAAAGCGCACACATCACCACTACCCGCAGTATTCCACATGGTTCTTTCAAGAAGATGAAAGATAATGCAATAACTATTACTGGAGAACTAAATATGATGGTTGTAGCATCTCCTATAGGGAGCTTACGAAAACTATAATATAACAAAGACAGAGTTGCACCACCCACTATTCCCTATGAAAATAACACAGTTTATTAAACTTAATTTACCACTCAAATTCTATTTATTGTTTATAACTAACATACCTGGAAATGCATAAGCAGTCTCTGACCCTTGGGACCAAAGAGACTTTTTGAAGCTTTAATTGCTGCACCAAGCATGACTAACATTTGCAGAACAGCTCTAATAGCCAGCAACATCATAGGGTCTACATTTTGAATTGCTTTGACTAATGAAGCACTAATTGTGAAAAATGTACCTGAGAGGAATGCCAAAAACACGCCATACCACTTGGTACCTTCTTGATAAGTTTCACTATTGTTAGCAAATTGTTCCGTGTAATGGTAAGCTGGGTGTATACTATTATAAGAAGCGGTGGATTCAATGCTGAATTTCATCGTTTAGGCAACTCTTAACAGCTACACGATTAAACTGAACGAGATATCGGTCGTATACTAGCGTACATCGTTAGTACATCTGCCGTCTGGTAGAATTAACATACAGCTTTGTACGTCAAACAGCTTATTGAGGATTAATGTTGGTAGGAAGATTTGGAAAATATAACAGCGATCGGATTGGGATCCATCTGACTATAAAACTATAAAAGCTACAGGATAAATAAGCATTTAAAGGGAGCTAAAGTCTTTTGATTTAGTTTTAAGTTAATACGATCACATATGTAAAATATTTCTTTTGTTTTATTAGGAATTAGTAAGATTCTATAATGTATAACATATTCATTAATAATTCAATAATTTCTTTACACATCACAGAACATATGGTCATATAAAAGAGATCAGTCTTTACCAAACTGTACAGTGGTTGTTGGTTTATCTACACGATAAAGTGTAGTACCTAAGTTAAAGTACCCTAAATATTCTATAGTTTCTGGAGTTGTATCAATATGATAGTGCCCTCCTTCTCCATGATTAGAGAAACTATGGAAATGTTGGACTCGTAAATCCACATCCTAAAATTATATTTACCACAATGCATTAAGAAACAGAACAATAATAAAATGAGAGTTCAATGTAATGCACTTACACTTTCAGAGCTGACAAATGTACCAACAGCTACAAGAGGTGTTGACATGTTAAAGAACTGCAACCAGTTGTTAAGTTTTGCTTCAGTATTAAGAGGGGTTGTAGAAAAATCTGGCATAATGTGCTGTTTAACTTTTCCATCACACATTAAGAATGTTCCTCCCAATCCTATAATTACAAAGCTTTAGTACTGATACTTTGATGTACCCCATAACTTAATCAGAATCTATATAATATATTTACCAACAAGATTATCTTTATAATGCTGTGCAATTGCTTTCTGCATGCATGCAATAAAATCATCACTGCCAGTACGTTTCTTGGCATGCACTTTCAATACTTTCCCTGGTTTCCCTTCGCTAACAAATAGGTTGGCTAACAAGGCAAATCTTGTCTCATCATTAGGCAAAGTCTGAAGTACACACTTTCCATTTGTTTTGTCAACAGATGAAATATGAGTATCATTCTCTACCCCTGAGGGTGAAACCTTCATGTTCATCATGAGCTAAAAAATGTTTATGTGATAAATATGACAGGCATATTTCACATATATTAAGAATTTCAGTTTACTATCATACCTCACAATTGCTGTTTATGTGAGGCCATGGTCCAGCACCTGCTCCAATTACAAGGGAATTTTTGGGGTACTCTAACTGATTCAGAAGCTCTTTGACGTTGTATAACTTGTTTTTTTGTGGAGTAGGAAGAAGAAAAGATGGGCCACCAACTTCCAACACAGTTGGAGTACCATTCAATCCTAAAATGCAATATTATGTATTAACCAAAATCAATTTATCAGGAGAATTCTATATCTAAACCAAAAATTACCTGGAGCAGCTAACGTAAAAGGTTCCTGTGTTAAATCTGGACAGTCAACAATATCTACTTCAGCTTCAGCAAAATTTTTAGTCAAACCTTCCTTCAGAACTGCAAAATAAGGCATACACTATACCATTGGTTCTTCTATCAATTTATAGTTATGTTTGAACACTTTTTCAAAATTACCATCTTTTATTTCAGTAAGAGCAGGTACGTGCAGTTGTTTTTTAATGATGTCCAGTTCACTTACTTTCAAAGTAGCCATGGTCAGTGACTAAGAATGAATTTCCAAATGTACTGAGAAAAATGACAGGTAACTTACTTAAAAAATACGAAATGAAGACAACACTCACCGTAATAAAAACTTTCCTTGCACAAAAGAAGACTAACTATATCATTCGCGAGAAGTAAAAGGACTGAAGAGAAGCCGAATGTAATTTCGCTCTTAAAACCTCGCTTTATCTAATCACGTGTCCGTGTATGACCTTATTTCATAAGAGTGGAAGAAATTCGTTTCGTGTAGTTACGATTACGGTAATATCAAAACATAATTTTTTAGATAAATGCACTCATCGTAATTTTTCAGTTTGTTATCAACACGTAATAGCAGTGATATAGATACGATAAAAAATATAGATAATCATTTCTTTCGACTTATACTTTAAATGTTAACTACACTACGTGCGTGCATTATATATGCATCTCACACATAATAAATGACACTAAAGTAAACGGTTAATGGCAAAAAGAATTTATGTATAACGCATAATCGACATTTTTGTATTTGAATTGCAGACGATGCATTTATATGAATAATGAATCAAGGGAGATAATATGCTAGCATATGTTGCAAAGGTATACTTGTAAATAAGTAATAATACTCATTTAGGAATGAATAAATGACACAAAAATGAACGTTCTTGGAATTATCTTTTTCAAGAACCTTTTTATCTTTTTAGAAAAACTTAAATAAACATGGGCGTGATAACACACAAAAAAGAAAAAATTAAGTATATTACTGCATAACAGTATGTGTATCAGATGAAGAAAAGTTGCGATTTAAATGAAAATCAGTGAAAACTTTCACCGATGAAAACTATTTATGAATCTCTTCAGAGATGGCATGACGATGCACTTAAATGAGCAACCAATCATTCGTACGAGTTCGTCAGGACTGTGTTTATCAATTAGGTATGCATTGGTATGTATACATTTGCATATTAATAAATCTGCAGTCCTGCAGTGATCAAATCTTACGTAAACATTTATACTATTATATTAATAAGGTTAGCTATATTTTCATAGAAGTCTACATTTCTTCTATATGATAGAAATTACCTGTTATCAGATCCATTTACTTCACGCGATATCTATCCACTCAAAGAACTAAAACCTCGTTATTAATCAGTTTAAAAGTTTCAAGTGATTCTTATGTTCCCGTATTTTAAATCATTCGATATAATCGTCACGAAAATGACGAGGAAGAATCGATTAGGAACTCATCACTAAAACGAAGAATAAATTTCAAGTTCGGATGGAATTATCTCGACTGTTATTTTCCATCGGTATTTCAAACCGAGAGTAAAGAGATTATGGGTTAAAATTTACTCCTAAATTTTTAAATTCGCGAAACTTGAATTGGGAAATTAGGAAAAGATTTCGAGACTCTCGAAACTTTCAAAACTCGAAAAGGAAGAACTGTGGTCTCAGCAAAATTTGAATACTTTTTTCTTACGTGGTTTCAAGATTTTAAAATTAAAAAAAGCGCGAAGTTTCAAATCTTTGAAACTCGAAACTTTTTTAGAGTTTTAGTAGTTTCATGGTTTCGATGATTCGAGAAGCTCACCCTTAAGGTACTTGCCCATATTTCTGTGCCTAAATAAAAGAAGACAATTCCTCAATTTATGTGCCGAAGTTTTAGTCCCAAGACGGAAATAAGGACAAGCACAGAAATATATCCAAGCACCCTAGTTATTCCAAGTCCTCGCCTTTCTGAACTTCAAAGAAAATTGAAGCTCCGTCTATTTGGTAGAAAGAAGTCGGGAAAGAGGGTTGCGCTATATCGTTGGTGGTCGGTAGGGTTGCTGTGGATGCGCATTGGGCGTCGAAGGAGTCTGTCGCGTATCACTGGTCGACGTTCCTGGATCGCCTCGTCAGTATGCGGTCGCGCATTCCATGCGGGAACACCTGTTTGCTCTTTCGTCGTATCTCCCTTCGCTTTCTCGGTCTCAGGTCGCGTCGACTATCGTCGGTGCCTGTCGAACTTCAACCGAAATAAAAATACCGAAAAAAGACAAGCCTATATCGTCGATCAGCAAGCAGAGGAGTATAAACTCGCTCTGTTCAACTTTATCGGGGTCAAAATTCAAGGAAAGCGAAGGAGAAGAGAAAATAATCGCTTAAATTCGTTTCGAAACGCGCGAGGCATCGTTGAATCAAAATAAAAGAAACGAAAACGAGTTAGTATATGAATTAAACAAGGTGTAGGATAGATCTATTATTTAATATGGATTTGTGTAGTAGAAGCTGAGGTACCGATTTTACGAAACACCTAGGATTACTGATAGTTGTGTGAAACACATTTTCTGTAATTTCATTATTGAGAGAAGTTTAATAATTATAGTTAGAAGTTAGTTAACAGTGATTCAAAACTCTCCTCCTTTTCACTTTTCCTTGCCGTCTGTAGTTTTAGTTCTATCCACCTCTAGCGTTGCTATCATATTCCATTCTGAATCGGTAATACGAGGGGGTTCCCCTTCATGAAGAAAAAAACTGAGTCGAATGATAAATCTATCCTGCATCATGTCTGTAACGTCAGAGATTATCGACCGAGATCGGAGCAGGGAAAAAGAATTCTCAAATAAATAGAACCGTCTGTGATCACGTGATGTACAGTATTCCCTCGTTATAAGCTCGTTGCCGTATCCACTAGAACACGATAGTATTTGAAGTGAACGAGTTCTATTTTCGTGCATTGCGAAAGTGAGCTACCATGAGCATGGCTTGAGTTCAGAATCATATCTTTCGTTATACTCTCGTCAGTGAGCCACGAGTCTATATCGAGGAAACACTATATGTGTGCCTATAATTGTAAATGTAATCTAAGTAAAAAAATAAAAAAATTGAATTTATTACTTACTTGGTATTGCTCCGATTTACATTATAAAATAAGTGATAAATTCGACTTATTTTCTGACTTAGATCACTCTCATAATTAGCGGCACATCTGTGTATAACGCGTAGGTAACGATAGAGAGGGACGTAAAGGAAGAACGTCTCGAGTCGAGTGGGAGAAAGAGAACAGGAGGGAAAGAGCGAAGGAGACGAAGAGATTTAGCCGCGAGAGGAACGTCCTCGTGACTTCCACCACGTGTCTCTCGTGGTCCTCGTTTAAACACGCGTAAGAGCAATTTTCTCTATTGATGTACGCCGGTTGTTCGTGACCCCTCGTATTGACGGACACCATACTCTCTTGCCTCCTCGAGACACGAATTTTTCGCGAAATTCGCTCGCGTGAAAGTTCGAGCATGAGACCACTCCAGATAACTCACTCCACTCTGTTCTCATTCGCATGAATCGATGTGATCGACCCTTCGGTCCAGACTTTCCCTTTCTATTTTTCTTCTCTTTCCGGCATGCAACTAACGTACGTACTTGGACAGTATTAAGGCTGCTGGGATTGAATCGTGCATGTTGTGTCTTCGAAAACCACCCCCCTTTCCGTGGCTCAGAGTATCGAATTTTTGGATCTCGCGCGTGAAATGTCGATTCTCATTGTAAGACTCGATTCAAGATCGAGATTGTAGAAGTTTGCATAGAGGGCGCAAAACCCTGAGTTAGGATAAGTTAGCATGAGCTGGAGAGAATCTTAGGCAATGAAAGGGATATCTACTTGTGAGAGTAATCGGCTTTTGATAGAGTTCGTCTGAAGTACTTCTCCCTTTCTATTATAGGACTTGTTAAAGTAATTAAAGAACCATTTCCTAATATTTAAAGAAAATGTTTCTATTTGTCAGATAATTGAGGAATATGACTACTTTAGACCCTAGCCAGCTTAATATTGCAAAGTATTTTTCTAGTACATAATACGAAGCTACCTAGGAACGTATTATAGTTAGGTATTTAAGACCTTCCTCGTCAAAAGTACTTCCTCTTATCATATATTTCCGTTTTCTCAAACGCAGAGCATTCTCGATCCATCACGAAGACGATTTACCCCGGTGCAAAAACTCCGTCAGCAGGCAGCACGCAATTACTTTTTGTTCCGAGACGTTAGACTTAAAAGACCACTTAGGTACACTCGAGTCGAATTACGGAAGAGCTAATGGCGTTCCAGTGTGCGGGCACTTCAGTGCAGGTGATCCAGAATTTCGTTGTTTCGGCAGGTTACTTGAACCGATTAAAATGAATTCCTCAAAATTACGAAAATCATAGAAGCACGCGCCTCATATTAGAAGAGTATTCCATTAATTAGGGGATCTGAGCATAATAACGCGAAAAGCTCGCGGGTCCCTGGACTAAAATCGCAGTTCGTGTTAAGCGTATTTTAATCGTGCTCGCGAGACAGCACGTCCACCATCCTATGTACGTACGTAAGATTGCAGTCGGTAGATTATTTGTAGTCGTTGCCATTGAGATGGTTTTATGGTAGCCCCTTCCCCGCGTACCTTTATATCGAGACTGAATGGACAGAGAGAGCAGCCTCCTCTATGAGATAATACGCCTGGTTGTGCCTAAGCCATTCAGGCCCGAAGTCGGATCCATCGAATCGCGAGAGATCGCGCGAGGTGAGGGTGGACACCGTGGCCCCTGCAGTCATGCTCACCATACAAAACGAGTGAGTATATCTCGGGTTTGCATGCGATATATCGTTCGCTAGGCGATCGTTCAGTTGCACGGGCCTAACTGTGCAACACCTGCTCGTTGCTTCAGCTTTTTAGAAACGGCCGCCATGCTGCTGCGAGCCTCTTCGCGATGCTTTCAGGGGTCGCCGCACGATTCATGACTTTTCAGCGGTTGTCGAGCTTATCCAGGGTGAATTAAGTAGACCCTGGTCCCTCATTTCTCCATCGATCTGCAAACTTTCCTGGTCTGTCTTTACTTCTTTTTCTACTTGCCACGTCCTGTCGTTTTTCTCTGCTGAATGTGTTACTGCTCCGAGTTTCTATATCTTTTTAGGTCGTTTAATAGAGATTCTGTATTTGCTAGTTTCGTTTTTCTTTGGAGGTGCTTTATAGAAACTTTTTTCAGCGCCTGAATATAGGCGATCCTGGTGTCTTACTTTTGTTATGAGTTCGTGGTTCCCTGATGATTATACGGCTTAGCTACGAGGTCCTTACAAACGAGTACGTGGGAAGCCCCGAAGCGAACGGTTTCGCGATTACAAGATTCTTGATAAGGTGATCGCTTCAGTTTAATCAGTCCACCGATCGATGATTCATAGATATGACCGTCTGCTCTTCGGACATCCCAAATTTCCAATTTCGTTGCTTGGACTGGGTTAATCCATGTTTTCTGCAGTTTCAATTTCGTGCTGGAGTAATGTACATAGACAGAACAATGTTTGGTTACCAATCGTCTATGATTATCTCGCTTCTGGCAACTGCTCGTGGAAAGTGCTGAGGGTTTTATGAATTCCAGTTTGGTGACACGTCACAGAAATCGAGGATAAGAGGAAAATAGACGTCATCGCAGAGTATAGAATAGATATATCGTAGCAGCTTGCCACTTGGCGAAGATTAGAAGTAGATTAAGACTTAAGTCTTTGCATAGCAATTTTAGTCAAACAAAAATTGCAGTTGTCTTCGGTGCTTCTTAAATACATGGAAGTTTGACAGAGTTATTGTGCAGACAGAAAGTAATTTCTTTTTACAGATTCTATACTCCTTTTTAATAAAAAAATCAATCACTTCATGGGGTAGTTTTTCTGAAATAACTTCTGAAAAAAGTCCTTTCTTTCACTGCGTCAAAGGTATGTAGCTCCTTAAATAACAATTGCACCTCTCTAGGGGCTTCTCAAGTACTCGTTGTAGGACCCTATCCGTGTCACGAGTAGTCACGACGCGAGCAATTAGGAAGCCGTGACGTGGTTCCTCTAAACAACATGGATTCCCTTTGCATCGTGTGCAGCAACGCGGCAATAAAGCAGCACAGTGGCGGCGCATAATCTAATGGCACGTTGGCTGATGCGACAAGTATGGGACAGCAGAGGGACGCCACCATGCCTTACTGTGGCTCATTAATTGCAACCTGGTCTCGGTTTGCGTCGCGTTACTCCGAACGTCGAGGCAATGGTAACCGAAAGGATGAAGGGGAAAATCGTGGTGACACGTGCCAGCTCTGCTGCATCAGCTTCTACAAATATCTACCATGACTACTCTTCTCTCAAATTGCTGTCGTTTGCTACAGTGCTCTTCGAATCTTAGGCTATTTCCTTGATAAAGATCGCAGGGAAAGAGCGTGTCTGATAGTTGAAGCGTGGGATGAGTCTTCGATTTTGAACCAAGCTCTCTGTCGTGAAGAGAGTTTCAAGATTCACAGGAGAATTTCGCCGATTTCACGCATGTTTGTACATGAAATTTCAGTAGAGGAAGCAATCTTCGAGCAGTTCTGCTTACTTTCTCCTGCGTTTGCTTCTTCGAGCTTCTTTCAAGAGGGTGCAACTACTGGCATTCTCGTGTCCATAATTTCATAGGGAAGAATTGGTAAATCACATCTTCTAAATTTTAGGAAAAATCGAGAAAAATGGACTTAGCAATTTCTTCCCCTGTGGTCTTCATGTCTCAGCACAGGTATCATAATCGTGCAGGTAAATTCGACTTCCTTGTGGTCTCTGGAGATCCATGCCCGTGTCAACAAAAAATATCGCGTGACAGCCTCCTATCCACTCGCGTTAATATACAATGCGCGCTCATTTCATTTCTTTCATTGTCCACGTTTGCATTCATCCATGCACATTGAACTTTGTTTGCTGGTTCTTGCTTTGCTTAAGGCTTGAAGGTCTGAATCGTCGCTTTTTAACAATATTTAATCGCAAAGAGCAGTGTTCAGAATAGCTCATGTACACATTTTCTACATGTGCAAACTTCAGCCAAGAGTATTTAACGACGACAGTTATTGATAACGAGGCGACATTTATAGGAGGGTCAGATCACCCTAAGGGAAAGAGCCGTATAATTGTTGAGGCTTAGTCGATGGCCTGGATAATGCACGATTTGCGATAAAACTGGGTCGAGTGTCCCATAGGAACCCTCAAATATTTTCCTAAGCTCGATAAAACACCGTCGCTATTGTTCCAGAAAATTCGAGTAAATGTGATGCAGCAGCGGGACGAGAACTTCCCCTTCGCCAGAGATTTGATTTCGGCAGGAGTTAGAGAAAGAAAAGGGAAGGTGCTCGATGGTATTGTTCGGTCGAAGGGGACCAACCACTGTTTCAAACTTTGTCTTCTCTTGGATTATTGCATTGAGGCTGGTGACGTGTACCATCAAGAGGTATCACTTTGTTCTCCTGTACAGTTTGCCCAGAAGTATAGCGTAGTAAATTGAGGCGCCAAGTGGAAGTGCCATCTAATATAAATAGATAATAACAAGTGCTCGTGGTTCCTCAAGAAGCCCTCATCTTGCAATGTTTCTATCACTTCAGCTATTATTATTATTATTTCTATCATTTCTATCACTTCATTTCTATCACTTATCCCAGTCCCCCAAACACATTCATTTTACTGTTTGATTAATTTTACGACCACACTATATTTCTGGAGCAACTGCACACGAAAGCCAGACACCAGCATCTCTCACGTTAGCACCCTTAAGCGAATGTAAACAATCTTGCTTTTCGGTGCTACCAATTAATCGAATGGAAAGGTTCACCAGGAGAGGAACTAGAGGGAAATGTTTCTCAAGTAAACCTTGCTTCTCGTCTTTGAGGGATTACCGTCAGAATGGTCGAAAATAAAAGAGGATCGCCGCGATAGCTAGCGTTTCGTCAGTGGCTCGAGGAACGAGCTTACTAATTTACTCCTGAACGTATACTTCCGACAATCAGCTGCTATTCAACGGTTGGATGGCGTTCGATTCTCTTTGGATGTTTGATTTCTTTTCACGGCTAGGCGAGCAAGGAACGAGTGCATCAAAGGCCCTCGTTCGTTCCAGAGACCTTGTGTTTTCGCGATTCGTTTGCTGGATTGTTTCACTCCTTTCGCGCGAATTACAGAGGAAACCACTGGGAGAGCGCGACGTCTTTGTTCGTGATTGGAAAATTGTGGAATGGCAAATCAAATGGTAAATCGACGGTAGAGAAGGGAACGAGAGTAGGTCGACGGTGGACTGTGTAAAATATGTTGGAGCAGTTCGAAATGTCGAGGATCATTGGAAACATTTCGGTCGAAATATTGTTTGCCAGCGATACGCCCAACTGGTAAACAGTTTTCATCGGTTAAGTGTATGTCTAACTTTCAATCGGTTAAAGAATGACCCTTGCGCGCCGTGCAGTTGAGCGTAAATAGTCTCCTCTTAATGTAGTTAAGTGTAAAATAGCTCGCATAGTTTAATTACAATGCTTGCCTCTCTTGTTACGCGTACACGCACGCCCACCCACGCATGGCTTCGCATCGTTATCGTTACAAAAGCTTTCAGCCATGAGTGTGTACTATGTTATCCCACTTGTACGAGTGTTATTGTTACTGTATTATTGTTGTTGTTATTGTGGCACTACGATCCAGGGAAACGTGGCGGTCGTAAGGGACTGGAAGAAATATAGAAAGGTCGTGAGGGCGGAAGACTGTCGAAAGTGAAGATAACAAGATTCTAAGAACGTTCTATATGGGGTAATATGGAACTTTGTATCATAACTTTAGAGTGTTACACAAAACGATGTGTTTAGTATGTTATCTTGTATGACATCTGGAACTTATGGTAGGAAGTTTAAAATTATATTGTATGTTGTGCTCTATATAAAAGAGGGTGTTTCTTATTATAATATTTCCATACATTTATCTTTTAAAGAAACGACAGATTTGAAAGTTTCAATACTTGAGGATTCCAATACTTGGGAATTCCAATATTTAAGAATTCCAATACTTGCAATATTTTTGAATTGAAATATTTAGAAATTCGAAAACTTGAATATTTGAAGCTTCGAGTATCTGAAAATTGAAATCACTTACAGGAAAGGATTATAATACACTTAATTAATGTTCCATATTAACATCAAAGATCTAAAGGGGTCAAGTACACCCTCAGAACCTGAACACTCTTTCAACGAGCGTCAAAGACACATTTTCCAGCTTCTATCTTTAAGGATATCGCTGGGGACACTTGAGCCATAAGTACCTTACTATATCTCTTTCACCCATCACGCTGTTTCGAACCCTTTCGGCATGAGATTCACCGAGGAGGGCGGAATGATTTCAGCATGTCACCCCGTAATGGTTCGTGCGTGGCGGAAGTGAGCTCGGTGAGGAGCCTGTCGTCGGACGATGTCTCGGCGACGAAGGCGCACCGAAAGAAATCCTGCTGGGCTCGCGCTACGGATCCTGCACATCGTCGTGGACGTCGGATCCAGTTGCTGCAAATGCTGGTGCTGCCGTTCATACCGATCCTAGCGTTGATCGTTCAAACTGCCAACACGCTCCACGACATCCTGATCTACCGGCAGGAGGTGTCGGATATCGAGACCCAGGTAACGCAAGGATTAGGGGAGCGTACAGAGTAGACACGAGGGTGGGACAAGGTGTAGAAAATGGTATTGTTCGAAGTCCCTGTCTCTTGTTTTCTTTCGTTTCAGAGCTTAACCCTTTTACTGCCTACCCCCTAACACCAGAGGTACAGTAAGAATTGCCAGGCCAATATTTACCTAATTTTCAAGCATGAAGAAAAATTCTGTACTTCTGCGACTGTTGTTAGTGGTGAATAAAATCTTTTCTATGTGGCGAGGAATTCTTGCAGAGTGTACCAATAAGAGAAAGTTGTACTTTTGTTCAGAGTAATATTTGAGAATTCTAATATTTGAGGGTTCCAATATTGAAGGGTACCACTATTCGAGGATCAATATTTCAGAATTCCAATAGTCGATAATTTTAATAGTCAAGAATTTCAATGGCTGAAAATTCCAATAGTTGGATGGTACCTTGGCACTAAGAGGGTTAAGGGACTTGAAACCAAGAAAACAGTCGACGATTCACTCGTGACAGTTCCTTGGAAACGTTTCCCTCGCAACCCTTGGGGATTTCGCTCGGGATCGGCAAACGACGCTTCCTGCCGCGTATTCTTCCCTTACACGTAATTATGTGAACTACGTAATTAGGTCGGACTTGTATAATTCAGTGGCAATCGATCGACGAACCGTCTAAAAGTAACGAAGGAATGAGTAAACATCTACCACACCTACGCACCGTGTCCCTTTCTCCACTGTGCCCGATGCGTTGCTCACCGTGTCGTTTCATTCCTTCGATCGCTCCTGCACCCATAACATAGATCAAGATAACGGATCGCCCTCTGTCTATGATTTACAACGATCGCCCTTCGATTTGCGTTCGACGATAGCTTACGTTCGAATGATTCCCCCTACATCGAATTACACGCATAAATCGCCGCGACCCTGCCTATTGCGCGACGAGGGTTACCCCGGGAAATCGTTATTTATCGGAATTTCAGGATTTCAATGGGTCTATCGAGAAAAAAGAAAGAGTGGCGGCAGAAAAGTTTCGTAAAAATGGTATCGGCGAGGTCGGGTGTGAAACCAATCTGATTGTAAATTGTCGATGAAATCATGAGAGGTGCGCATAAGAAGAAAGTTTTTTATTATATTCTACGTAATTCTGTCGAAGGAATCGAAGATTTGAATATTTGAAAATTCAAAAACTTAAGAATTTGAATTTTTAAAAATTTGATTATTTAAATATTTGAATATTTGAAAATTGGAATATTTGAATATTTGAAAATTCTAAAACTTAAGAATTTGAATTTTTAAAAATTTGAATATTTGAATATATTTCTAAATAAGAGATGCTTTAAAAAACGAACCATATTCTTAGCGCGTCCTGAAATTAAATCAGTTTTAATCCGTAATCGATATGGTGTTAATATTACCTATAACATAATATGATAGAATTGCTTTCACCCATTCATGCTTCGCGATGAATTAAATTATACAGAAAACCCCGAAGCTCTCTGAGAGCCAATCGAGCCAGGTTCGCCTTACGAACCGCGAAGGAGATTCTTGCCCAGTTTTTCTATGGATTTTAATTATGATGGGCGTGGCAGAACTCGGAACGCGAACGGGTATAAAACTCTTGACAGCCTTACGATCGACTGCAAACACGGAGGACGATGAAGATGACAAGAGGACAGAAAGAGAACGCGCGTCCGTCTGTGGATTCTTTTTCCGCCTTTCGCGCTGCCACGCCACCGTGCTCGTCAAACAAGTAACTCGAGATCGAGCCCGATCTACTCGAGGCTACACCCCGTTTCGATGAATTTCGATCTGATCCACCACCACCATCGACCCCCCTCGTCCCCACCCTCCGTAGGTTACGCGTAATGTTCACCGTCGAACGCGCCGCGACCACCTCATTCTGGTATGGAAATTTTTTCGACCCTCAGGGTGGAACTAAAGGACGTTAATCCTCTTTGCCTAACCATTTCTGCTCGCTTACGCAACGATCAGCCCTTTGTTGACAAAACGGTCGATTTTTGACGACTGCGGCGAGAAGGCACGAGTCATGCGAGAAACGAGCTTCATCTTGTTTCGACTAGGTATCTTTAAATACTCTAGGCTTCTAAATTGATAGTGTAGCTAGCAATTTTTTTTAGAAGCATCGAAATATTAATAGATGGGAAGTCAGTAAAGAAATTACAGTCACAGTAGAAGCATAGGCGATTGATTTGGATAAATATTGTTTAACTGTGCTTCAAAAGAGAGTACTTGTATTATCCTTCATCCTTAATCTTTCCTATTTAGCTAATTGATTCTGAATCGAGTTTGAAAATAATAAAAACAGAGTCAGTGGACCAGACTAGTCCCTACAGTAAATCGAATCGCTTTCTCTTGATCGTCGTCCTTTTGTTAATTAAAAATCTATCTACACCAGAGTATTGTTCCTGACAGTGAACAGAATTTTGTACGAAGACTCGTGGTAAAAACACTCATCGTTTCATGAAACAATGCTGGCTCGTCTTTGTCCAGCAGTGTATTGTGCTACAATAGAATCGGTTATTGCAGCTTATTTACATCGCAATGTAGAATGTCATCGTCGACAGGGCGTAATTGATAAATCGATCGGTAACCGTAGCTAAATCGAATCGTTTCTCATTCCATGGAAGACAAATATTTTCCTGAGGGGGAAACTTATCTCGACGACATCGCAGAAAAGTCGTCTACTCTGAAAGAAGTCGGGGGACAAAAACTATTCTATTAATTCTAATTCCTCCTGTTCCCCTTCCTCTCGGAGTTCGTTGCCACGCGCATTCCCGGAAATGGAGCAACGAGTCATCCAAAATCTCATTAACATATCTTAATTCCCCGCGAGGTGAGAGGGCAATCTGCTTTGAAATAAGCTCTCGAATAGACTCTTCCTCGATTGCGCTATCGCGAAATATGAACTACACTCGAAGCTGCATTCTTTACTGTTACATTGTTTTCATTTGTTGGCGCATAGTAAAAATAAAATTGATTGGAATCGATAACTCGATATTGAACGCCTTGAATCCACTGACCAATACACATCGTCATATCGTGATCGTCAAATTCACTTTTAAACGTGTGAACGATCCAGTAAACGAGGGTTAACTAAAGGACAAAAGTGAGTATCTCTAAAGGACACAGTGAAACGAAAGAAATTTAACTTTGAGACGTCAGGCCAGGGAGATCGATATTTTCGAAGGGTGTAAAGTTGTCCGACGTTTGCCTCGTAATAACGTAACAGAAATTTAACGTATCCGTCGTTAGAGAAAGCGATTATGCATTAAAGGAGCCAACGAAGTGGAAAACGAAGAATCGAGGTCAGTCGCGAAAGGGCCGCCACTGATTCGAATTTCTCGATAATTTTCATATCAACCACTCATACGAGAATTTTGCCTCTAAAAAGGGAACAATATTTCCATTAATTTGTTGAGAATTTAAATGAAAATACAGTGATCGAAATTAATACATATTCTGTAACAAAACTCCACGTTTTGTAATTCTCTGTCAGAGCTTCAGTATTCTCGTTGCGTTGCAGCGCAATTGCATTGAAGTAGCTCGATGAAGGACTAAAAATCGAAAACTAGGATTGGGAGTTAACACGATCGCGTACTGCATATTTCATTTTAATAATCGACCAACAAAAGATGCTCTATTCCTGAACGTTCTAGATTGCCAAATAAAGAAGCTGCGAAGAGCTGGCACAGAGCACACGTTGTCACTGAAGACAAGTTCGCCAAGAGGACTATTAAAGTGGCACAGTTACAGTGTACTGTGACTAAGCTCGGCTTACAACTGCGTTAGGACTATTGAACTAGCATTGAAGCGGGACGAAGCTGCTATTCGAGCGAGTTACGAACTAGAATTGAACTGACGGAGGAAATGTACAGGATTTCGAGGGTTTTGTTGTGGGATTCAGAGTTTGAGGAAGCGTTAATTCAAGCTAGGATTGTACAAAGAGGAAAACAGTGCATTATTCAGGAGATACAGGCATCGGACAAACTGAGAATAATAATTTTAGGTATAACAGAAAATACTTCTCTAAAAGGATATATCCATTTCCTTTGAACAGTATGTCTTTCAAATTTTCCACGAAGTTAATTTTCACGTCAAAGCAGAAAAAGTAAAACGCTTGTGTTCTGTTGGACAGAATGTGACAAAGTATGAAAGAGTGCATGTGTTTTTCTATTTCGAAGCGACCTAAAAATCCGTGGTCGTTAGTCCGCTCGGTCACAGGACGCATCCGCTGTCGTGATTAATTCTGGCGCAGTAGATGAAGCGTTACTAGGCCAGACGCGTGAAACGGACATCATCTTGTTTGATATTTCCTGCTCTGGATGGATGAACGCGTTTGTCGCGAGCACGACGATAATGGGCCATGAACCAATTTTATTGGATATCAATTAGAGTTGACGAACTTTCAAACTCCACTATTGGACTAAGCTCTTGCGATTTTAGCCTCTCATTAGACCAGGAAGTATAAAAAGAACGCAGAGGAAAGAGCCGCGACTCGTTAACTCCACTTTTACGCTTTTCGCACGTGTTGCCGCGATAGGCGATCTATAATTATCGGAATGGCTATAGGAGGATGAGACGTAGAAGCTGTCGCAAGTATAATAGAAGGCCATTTAGGTGCTCAGAAGTTGGAAGTACAAGCAGGAAGTGTTTGGTCACTCCATATCGTCCCTTCTGTCCCTTTTGCCTCTTACGATTAATTCCATCTCTTTTCGGAACTCCCACAGGGACTTGAGGACACCATTAGCCAGACATGGGCTATGTATTATAACTTGTAATGTCGTAATCGCCCGAGTGAAACAGTTTTGAAGCGAACTGTATTTCAACTAGGGCAAACTCTAAGGTCAGTCGCCCTAGTAGATTGTAACCGTGATAAACGTCTAATTTATGGCGTTTATTATTAGGTATCTGAGTGTTAGGGAATCTAGAGACTGCTAGGTTATACATAGAAGAAATAAAAAGTAAGAAGTGTTCTATGTTGGGATAACTCACCCTACCATTGTGCATCTTATAAAATGTATAATTATATAGGAGTATTTTTAGTATTCCTGTTTTAATCCAATGTTCATCTTCTTTCAGGTGACAATCGCCACGGACCTGGGGAAGGTAGTCACGCGGATGCAGCTCGAAAGATCCGAGGTTGCGTTCTTTATCTACACTAATGGCAACACTCTGAGGTACTACCGCAAAAACAACTCTACGCTAACAGTTTTTGCAGATCGTCAAACTACTTTATTGTATGAGATGTCACACGATTTTAAGCTAAAGTTACTTCTAGTGTAAGTTGCTCTAACATAAAACCCTTTTTATTATTGGGTGCTATTGCAATATCTTGATACGTCTATTACAAATTTTAGGCAAAAATTAGTTATTTTTGACTGACGATAACTCCGCGAAAAATCATCGTAAAATTATGATCTTTTTTTTAAATTAAAGCTTGAAATCTTTGCTTTAAGATGCTGTGTCTCGATTTTAGGTTCAATGCACCCTTACCACTGCATCCCCTTAAATCTGAGGGCATGTTTGTTAAGTGAAAAATTGCAAAGTTTGACCGTATGTGCCGACTTGAAAAAATTTTTTTTGGTAATACGATTTGCAGTAGCATAAAGTTTGAACCTTCCTCTTTAATTTAAAAAAAAGATCAAGTTGCTGTGATTTTTTTTCGCGAAGTTACAGCACTTTAAAATAACCCTTGCATTTTTGCCTTTTTGTAAGGAAGTGCTAGTTTTTCAAAATGCAAGGATTACTTTAAAATGCTGTAACTTCGCGAAGAAAAATCGCAGGGACTTGATCTTTTTTTTAAATTAAAGGGGAAGGTTCGAATTTTATGTTACTGTAAATCGTATTACCGAAAAAAATTTTACCACCTTCCTACATTCCGTCAAACTTTGCAATTTTCAGTATGACAAATATGTCCCCAGATTTAAGGGATCACAGTACTAAGGGCGCATTAAACGTAAAATTGAGACATGATATCTTAAAGTAAAAGATCCAAACCTTACTTTAAAAAAAAGATCATGATCCTACGACGATTTTTCGCGGAGTTATCGTCAGTCAAAATTGGCTAATTTTAGACTAAAGCCTATCTGAAAGCTGAGGTCAGATGTTTCTACGTAACCAATAATATTTTCAGAAGGAATATAAATTACCCTCCTTGAATCGCGGATGTACGTATGGAACTTGTTATAAATCACATTATGGGAGCATATTCCAGACAAGGACCCTAGGGTGACATATAGCAGCTTGACTGTATAGATATTCAATATTTCATGTTAGAGCAACTGACCCTATTATCACTAACGTATCGCATGTTATTTATTGATAAGAGCCGTGCAAGGTGCTGCAGCAAAGTTCATTTAGCTATTGGTTTTCGAAAGTCACTAAATCTCTCGAGGTACGTGACTCAGCGACAAAGCATTCCCCTGTAGAGGAGGAACCCTTTACCGTACTGCTGAATGAAAACAGATGGGCAACAGGGTGTTCTCTAATCAAGACACCGTCGAAGCAATACGATCTCCCCGGTATTTCAGCGAGCCAGAAGCGTCACGGAATACGAGAGCAGTTCGCTCCAAATACCGTGCCAGAACGAAATTAAGCGCCGCCTAATTCCCGCTTACCATGGCTACAAATCCATTTTAACGCGTTATGATTACGACCAACGGCTAAACGAAATCGTTCCTATTGCTTTCGGCGAGTAGTTTAATTCACCCTCGAGGAATTATCAATGCTCGTGAATTCAAGGTTCGCGATAACGATTAAAACCGTATGATCAGCGAGACGTAACACGTTGACCTGACCCTTCCGCCTCAGTTCTCTTATAGACCTGTGGAGAACTCTGAGGAACATCAATGAAACTTTCTCTGGGAAAATAATTTCGCTATACCTTCGAAAAAAAAAAAAAAAAAAAAAAAACACCTCGATTATATATGTCACGTGTGCACGCGTATGTACGTGAAATGGGTGAAGAAGTAACATCGTCGCCAATTTATCGACGTAGAATTAACGCAGCATGGTCTCTTGCACCTGTTGAAGGTCGAACTTGACGCAGAGGTTCGCCATAACCGACCAAGCTCTTCATAACATGACTATGTGGCCCCTGGTCTCGGTGCCGAGGGACGAGAGCAAAACGCAAACCTATGACGTGGTCAGCAAAGAGGCCTTCCAAGCACGCCTCGAGGATTTCAGGTAACCGATCGATCGGTAAATACTCGACCTCCCTTCACACACCACGTGTTTCACGCGCTAATGACGTCAGAATATTCCTCGTGTGCCTGACGATTCCTTTTCGATCGCCGTCGCGGTTCCCTCGTCTCTGAAAAACCGTGGGTGTTTCATTTCTTCAAGTTGGGGGGAAAAATCAACTCGAAAAAATCATGGATGCCCCATTTTCCCAGGTGGAAGAGAAAAATTGACTCTAAAAAATCGTGGATGCTCCACTTCCTCATATTGAAGGGAAAAATTGACTCTCAAAAATCGTGGATGCTCCATTTCCTCATATTGAAGGGAAAAATTGACTATCAAAAATCGTGGATGCTTCATTTCCTCAGGTTGGAGTTCTGAGTGAGGAGTTGAGGGTAATGGCGTAGGGTAAAGAGTTCATAAGTTCAAATAACCGAGCTAGGAGAGTGACGAATGTTTTGGGGTCGACGGAAAGGAAGTTTAGGTTTCGGTGGAAGACGTTTATGTGTTCGGATAATCCTCGAGCCACCCTTCGACCAGGCAGCACTCGGTTGCGTGGAAAGTTACGGGCAGAGCCCTTTATTCTCTCGAGTCTTCGTTCCGACACTTGTTGAATTTCCATTCAGCCTCGAAGTGGAGAATTTTCCTCGACCGCGAGCCTCTCCCAGTTAATGCAACGAGAACTTTTCTCTTCGGGCTTTTCGCGAGTTGAGCTTTTGGTTTGTGAAACTAAGTATCAAGATACCCAAGACAGTTAAAATGGATCTTTGAAAGAAACTTGGTGAATTTCGTTGAAGGCTTTGATCTTGGTTTATGTAAAAAGTCCTCCGCGATGCTTTAACCTTCTCTTCACTTTCTGAAGCTTTTAGTTATACCTGTTTAAAACTACTATTCGAATGGTATAGCTTTTAGGTGTAAACTAAGTTAGGAATTGAAGAATTTCAGGAACAAAATTAATAATCTCTTCAATAGTTGATTTTACTGGGGATCAGACCCTATCGAAATTTTGGATCGAAAATTGTCGATATTTAAGCTGCTGTAACTTTGCAAAGAAAAGTCGTACAGAAGTAAGTCTGGACTCTTTTTAAAGAGCAGAGTCTCTACTTTCTCATCCCTAGATTGAATTTTTCGGTAGATAATTTTTTACTCGGCTGCAGGCGGAATAAAAGAAGATGGCTTTTCTCAAAAGAAAGAAATGGGGACAGGTACTATAGAGAAGCTAGAAAGAAAGTCATAAGTCAATAAGGGTTGAGAAATCCTAAGCTAAATTGTTGCAATGCACATAGTAACATGTACTGTAACAAAATAATAGCAGAAGATTCAACAAGTAATCGACAGGTGTCTACATAAGAGCACTATCATGTTCCTCTTGTCCCATCGATCGATTTGATATAAAAATACCTATGTAACGAGAGCATAATTCTATCAAAGCCATCGTGTAACAGATAGAAGGAGTAGGTACTCAAAAATCAGTACGTCAAAAATCCGTCAATTTTTCCTTCTCAATGATGGGGAGCAGGTCGAGGGTATCGCCATGTTCGCGTCAAACTCGTTGATGCATGGGAAAAAGAGTGATCGAACGTGTTTCGCGTTGCAAGCAAGACAACAGGAAAATAGGACAAACGGGGGAAAACAATATTAATGTGCTTCGATCTGGAATATTTGCAAGAGGCACGTTTTTCATTTGGTCAAATTGAAAACGAGAACGAGTCTGGTCATCAGGGCACGTATACCCGATAAAATCGATATCAGCTGGAAGTATCGATGCAGACAATACAGAGCACTCCTCGCTTCAAAATTCTACCTCGTTATCGGTGAAACTGGCATAGTCGTCGATTCGCGAAAATATACAGCATGATTCTTAACCTGTTGCCTTCCAAGCCCCACTTGTAGCTCCTTCCACTAGTAAACTCTATTTCAACCTATTTTCCTTGGATTGAAAAAATATATAAATTAATTAAAAAGTCTGCGTATTCAGACAATGACTACTTTTTTAGCAAAAGAAGAAATACTAGTAGTTTTCGAGGAACACTAATGGAAGAGCAATCCCTGCTCACGATTTCTATCATATCACACAAGAGATGACACAACAGGCTAATTAAGGCCCCTCCTGCTTCATGCAAATTACAAGGAGTGTCCCATTAATATGATGGATATTTTCCATACACGCGTGTGTCATTGGCATTGGAGCACTGTCCAGCCCCTCTCATGCATGAAACAAAGTCAGAGACATCGGCGACACAACTGTCTTAACCCTCGACTCTTCAACCCTTCCTTTCCTATCATACACCCTTGATTATCTCTCAGGCGGTTCCCTCAAGGGTCGCCACGTATCGAATCGGCAGCGAAGCGAGCAAGCGTTAGATTCTTTATAGGAAATCCTCCATCGATCGAACGCGTGTCAGACAATGGGACGCATTTCTGTCAGCGGGAGCGCCTATAACAAGCCGCTAACAATCCTCTTCGCCTTCCACCAGCAAGATATGCGCAGCTGAAGACGAGGACGAGACGAAGGAGCGGGCACGTGTTGACTAGAGATCCCATCGCGAACGACATAAAACCGATTCGATTCCTGGCGGTTTATTAATCTTCCAGCACGATCGATCGGCCGCCGACTGAATTAATTAGCGCACAAACCTATCCAGCTGATTACTTTCGACGCTCTAACGGGCCTCTGTGACCCAGGCCTCGTTTCATTTCGCCCAATTAACGGACCTAATGGCCCTCGTTTCGTGGCGTCTCTGTGTTGCCAGCCAATGCAGAAACAATCGAACTATCGCCGCGTACTTGTTGCACTGGGTCCTCCGAGCCTCCACTTTGCGGCTTTCTAAATCTAATTGGTGCACGCGAAATGTCGGCTGGTCTGTCGCGGAGGAACTTTCATGGGGCGGAACTTTAATCGAGATTGCTTCCCTTGTGAATCTTTTATGCGCTTTCTTTTTCGTCCATCGCAAGTTTTGGCTATCTGTGGAAGTAGCTTTCGTGAGTTGCTCTTGGTGGAGTCTTGCGAAGGGTTTTGTCCACTTGAGAATTTTTTAAGATACTTGCTCTCGAGAGTCTTCTCTATAATTTGTGCATTGGTAAATTTCGTACTCAAGGGCAATTCGAGATACTTTTAGGTAGACACATAGTCTGAGGTGTGTGCACTGTACAGGGTGTTTCTAAACATGTGGGATATTTTTTGAAGGTAGGTTACAGACATGAAGACAATGAGAAAAGTTCATGTGCACATAAAAGAATACCAGCTTCATAAATATTTTTCGCTGTTCTAGTGTCTAGAACATACCCTCCAAAAATGCCACACCTTTTTAGAAACACCTTGTAGAATGCTAGCAGTCGCTTATTTAGAAAGAATCGATGTGTCTGATTTAGAAACTTTGTGGAAGTTTTTACCCTGCGGTTTATAAAAAAGTGGGATCCCTGGGCTTGAATCGATAGTCTGCTGCTTAAGGAACGAAGGAACGAAAGAGGAAATGCTGAAATTTCATATCCTAATTGCTCCACGATGCTCATGAACCCCCTCGAACCCCCTCAAAGAAATTGTACCTCTCTTTTTTTCTCTGTCGCGTATCGGCCTTCCCTGTCGAACCACCTTTATGAGCAATGGATGAGGTTGTCACACATGAGCGCGTGATCGCCCATTTGGAGCAGTAGACAATATTTTTAGACCCCTCTGCCAGTCTCCCTCCCTCCAACCCTCTCGTCTAGGTCTCTTTGTCGCTCAGACTATCGTGTCTTCAGCTAAAAGCTGGCTCGATACGGCGTTTAGGTCGATTTTCTGTCAACTCGATTGAACCACTCCGCCACGGCCTGATACAACAAAATCGTCATCGATGCTCCCTTTCGATCGAGTCACTGAAAGTCTGCTACCATTATAAAAGCCTCTCCTCTTGTTAAAACAAGAAGAAATCAGTTTTTTCTGCATGGCTGTAAGATAAAATGCCATAAGTCGTGTTCTTCAAAAATTCGAATTTATATTCAGATTGTAATCTATGAGATAGAATTTGTACTTTTAGCTGAAGAAAATTGAATTTGTAGAACCTTTCCATGATGAAGAATTTTATTGGGGTACAAATTTCAAGTGCCAATAACTCAAACATAAAAATGTAGGGACTTTTGCTATTTTGTTTTACAATTACAAATATAGTACCTACTTGACACTTCTTTTAAGCGAGAGTGCATAAAAGCAAAGTTTGTCTATTTTAAAGAAGCTTATACCTCGAGAATTCTGTATTCTATCTCCATCTTTTCGCCCATAATTGAACGCAAAAGTGGCTGGGAGAAACTAATTCCGTAGCTCTCGGGAAGAAATCAATTCACGGCGTATCGATAGCCTGTTTCCTCCGATTACAAAGTTTGTCGTTTCGCAGGCAGAAGATAAGCTCGGAGGAGAGCAGCATAATCGAGGTGATGGCTTGGTACACGAGCGTGAACGCAGCGATGCTGGACCATCTAACTAATCAGATCAAGGAGACAGATAACAGCGGTGTTTGGAGGTGAAGACATGAAAGAGAAGCGAGCCTGGATTGAGGGGGAGCTATAGTCGTAGCCCTTACCCTTTAAGAGTCTCACTTTTTTGTGTAGCTAGTCAAATAAATTTCTGCAGATATTCAAGAAAAGAAATTATTTTCGATTTATTGTGGTTCTTTTTTGGAAAGTCTGTTCTGTTACTATAGAGTTTCGTCGCTTACATTGGCTCAAGGATTGAAAACGCTTAGTTATTTTTTATAAAAGTCTGTCAATGAGTAAGGAATATTTTAATATGGGCTTCGCTAAAGATTAATTCAATCCTAAAAAAAGCATTTCGAATCTATATCTAATCCCTCTTTTACTCGAGACTCACGCGTACAGAGCGCCTCGATTTCACGTTTCAGGTATCTGATAGCGTTTAAGAATCTTCTGAGGAGCATCGAGAGCCTCGGGATCTCCTCCGTGTACGGGATCAATTACTTTGGCCGTGGAATCCTCGTCGGGGACAATTACGTCAGCTACGTACGCCACGACGCCCTGGGACGTGACCTCCTAACCGGATCTCTCACATACGTGCCTTCTCTCAAGCATTTTTACGAGGAGCTCACCCGCAGTATGCCAGACTATGGGAGAATTAAGTCTAGGTACGCGAACAGCATGCAAAAGACACTTGAAAATCCACCCAAAATCTCTAGCCTCGGTGCGCTAGGAGCAATCCAAAGTATGTAAAGCCTCGATCTGCCAGCTAGAACCCAGTTAAAAAGTTTGAACCGTAGACACGTGAAATGCTTGAGGAAAGAGGGATAGGGGATGATCCAGAAAACGTATGCGCTTGCAGACGTGACGAAATCCTGCGGAACCAGAAAAGGGAGCCGAGCGTGGACGACGCGATCGCTTATTTCGATTCGATGGCAACTTACGTGGACGAGCTGCGCAAACTTCAGCGAGAATTACGTCACATGATAAGGTAAATTTTCTTAATGGAATTGCTCCGTGGATCTACGAGCCATCGAGCTTGGAAATATGTACAAGTTGCGCGAGTTACATGTGGCTACACATAATCCACGTTAACTAGGGAACGGGTACATGAATGTTTAAGAAGCTGAAACTTCTTCGAGAAGGATAATCCGCAATTTATTTTAATAGGGATTACGTGAATTCAACCTTGCAAGACGCGAGCAACAAGGAAGCTGCCGGAATAGCTATAGTCGTCCTAGTGTTGGTTGTTTCTCCTATTATTATAATATTGGTACGCAACGCGGTTGCTACCATACAGGTGAGTGAAAATGAGGCGTTTAGGGTGAATTCAGTACAGACAGTTATTGAGTTATTCTACTGATTTTTCTGTGTCTAAGAAGTTCAGAGCTTATTATTCCTATTTCGCTGTGTTTGACCTAGCTAATGCACGTCGACAGTAGAGTAAGTTCTAAGTCAGACATATTTTACAAAAATTTAAAAATTTGAGACGATTTTAGAAGAATTTGCAATGCAGTAGCTTCATTGAATCTCCAGATACTGGGTATTTAAAGAAAAGTGAATTTTAGGAGGTTCTTTTGGAGAGATTCTTGCAGCGTTGCGGGATTCGAGTGTGGTTTTATTTTAATCTTGCAAATGGAAAACCGTTCAATCGGAAGCCGCAGCGTCAGTTCCAATTAAGCGATGCGTGCTCCGTTCCTTTCGATTGAATTTCAATTCGACGGTATAATTCCCTTAGTTGCATCGTCGCTCTCAGAACGCGGAGATTCGATGAAATCGAAGACTTTTATTGTTGTTCTATCGTGTGGTCTCGATTCTCCCTCTTCAATACAGATTTTTAATCAATTCTAATAAATATCGTAGATGTACGCGGCGAATCTGGCGCAGAAGGCGCGAGAACTGAAGCAAGAGAAGGGGAAGAGCGATACTTTACTGTTCCAAATGTTGCCACCCAGCGTAGCTCAACAACTGAAGCAAACTCAACAGGTGAATCGATATCTCTGGCTTCCAATTTCATTCTGTTTCACTCACATATAAATATCTCTTTATTTCGAAGGTTCCAGCAGAGTATTACGAAGCAGTAACCGTATACTTCAGCGACATCGTTGGATTCACCGAAATCGCTGCAGAGAACACTCCCCTAGAAGTAAACTTCTGTCCCACGTAACTTGGAAAAAATTCCCTTCGTTCGATACTTTAATTCGTCGCTAAATTTCAGGTAGTAACGTTCCTGAATTCGATCTACAAACTGTTCGATGCTCGCCTCGAATGTTACGACGTGTACAAAGTGGAAACGATTGGCGATTCTTACATGGTTGCCTCTGGCTTACCAGTCAGGAATGGTAACAATTCCTTTCTGTCGTATTGTAAAAGTTGTAGTGACTGTGCCCGCTGTTGCAGGGGATAAACACGTTTCGGAGATCGCAACAATGGCCCTGGATCTCCTAGCAGCGTCGTCGGTATTCCAAGTACCAAAGAGACCAGGAGAACGGCTTCAAATACGAAGCGGAGCTCACACAGGCCCTGTAGTCGCTGGAATCGTTGGAAGCAAAATGCCTCGTTACTGTCTCTTTGGAGACACAGTTAATACGGCCAGTCGCATGGAATCGACTGGAGAAGGTACTTTTTTACTGTGACTAATAGCATAAATCAGCTTTGGAAACTGGTTATTGAAATATTTGTTCTCTTTGAGCACAGCTCTGCGAATACACATTAGTCTAGAGATGAAGAAAGCTTTGGACGCCGTGGGAGGCTTTAAAATCGCACATCGTGGATTAGTGGACGTGAAAGTAATCACTTAGAGAAGTTTCAGATTTTTCTTGCATATACATAGTAATCCTTTTACCATAGTAATATGGTAAAAAGAAAATAATAGTAATAAATAGCAGATGAAATATTCCATTTACCCCACTTTAGACCTTAATGGTTTAAGTGCAATACTCTAACATCTTCAATTTTACTAGGGCAAAGGCTTAATGGACACCTACTGGCTAGAATGCAAAGACGGTGGAATTGCTCGTGCAGCAGAGTTGGACTTGCCTTCGTTTTTCGAGGATGTACGACCAGTTTTCATACGCCGTCTAAGAGAGGAGGGCACCCTCTGATGCGAGCCGTACTCCCGCCGGGACCTCTGGTACCTGAACAAACCCCGCACTCCCTACATCCGCCTCTCACAACCAAACCTCATCGACCACTTAAAGAAACCTAGCCAAGGTCGCAAGAATCGACTGTCCCACCCAAACCTTCACATCACCCCAGTGAAGCCTCCCCCTCAATCACAGTCCAGCATCGAGTCCCAGGACTCAGCCACCTACGAGGGAACCCACTCGACGACACCGTGTCCACCCAGTTATTCGCCAGCGAGCCAACGAAGTCGTTATTCCCAGCCGAATCTACCTACTCTTCTAATATCTTACGATAGAAGATCTGGTGGGTCACCTGATCGTCGTATAAGAATGTCCCAGCCCATTCTGAACTCCAGTTTCAGCGGCATTAACTTCGCTGGAATGAACCGTGGTAGTAGACTCTCTTACACTAGTCTCAGAGCAGCCTCTGGAGACAACAGCATCAACGAAGCGGAGAGACTATCAGCGCCCAGCGTGCAAGGGTTCGGTGGAAGCTCTAGAGGAAGCTTGACGATGGATCAAGGCTCCTCGAGGCTGTCTCAACCGGATGTCCGACGATTTGCATTGCGTCACGACGTCCCAGCGAAAAGGGACCGCTTATCTCAGCCCACTTTGGTCACTGGGGACTATCATCCTGGTCGTGGCCAGCAGAGGCTCTCTCAACCGTGCCTGACCATTGGCAAAGAAATACATTTACCCACGATGGTGTTCCAATCGCCTTCCCCACCGCCAATGAAGCACAAGAGATTCACTCCTGCCTTGCACGCTAGCCAGAGAGATCGTCTGTCGCAGCTGGACATTGGCTCTAAGTACAGGAACTTGAAAGAGTCTGCTGTGACGAAGTTCAATCGAGACAGGTTCTCGATACCAGAGCTAGAGACTCACAACGATCTTAGGCTGATCGCTGGCACGCCGAAGCAGAGGTTCAGCTTGGACAGCCAGTTGACGAGGAATCAGGATATCACTCGGTCTAGGCTACTGCCGATTGCTAGTTCACCGATCAGTGAACATCAGCAGATGAAGATAGAGGAGCATACAGGAGTCCCTGGAGGTAAGCTGAGGAGTCCTACGAGAGAAGGGCTTGAGAGTGTTCTCGTGACGAGTACCACTCCTATATTACCAGCAGATGAGAGACAGCTTCTGTCTACTGAGTTAAGTAAGAAGATTCCTGAAAATTCGTCCTTCATGTCGACAATGACGCAGAAGACGATCACGCAGCAGAAGACAACGTCAAGATTTCGATCGGTCTCACCGGTTCCTAATAGAGAGAGGATGTCAGTGCCTGAAATAAGGAACTCGAGTCTGCGTCGGTTGCTTGATCCACCGACTAGACAGAGGCATAGCATTACTGGGAATATCAGGTACGGCATCATTTCACCGATCAAGCCTTTCGACTTCGAGAAGATGTCGCCGAAGCATCTGTTCGAAGAGGCCTTGGAACGATTTCGTAAGGACGAGAAAGAGGAGAACAGGAAGAATGAGATCTCGAGGTCGAAGACTGTTGTTAACATCGTCGATGAGCCGAAACACATTCAGAAGCATTATTCGTATACGTATGAGACCGCAGAGGAGGGTAACACAGTGCTAGGTAAATTAAATATGTCTGCCTTGCCGAAGAAGAAGTTTTTGGAAAGTAATTTCGACGAGAATGAACAAGTGATCACGACGGTAATAGAAACTGATGTGCCGATGATAATGGCTAATCCAAAGTACACGAAGAAGTCTTCTTATTCGAACGATACTCCAAAATGGATCAGAAAGTATTTAGAGAACGAAAGTCCGAAAATTGGGAGAAAAGTGATGGGTAATAATGAGATGACATGTAATAAGGAGAAGAATAAGAAGAGGAGTCGAAGGAAGAGCTCCTTGGAATCTTTGGAAAGCGAAAAGGCCACGCAAAAAGTGCGCTCGAAGTCAGTGAGCAGCGGGGACAGAAGTCCAATGCTGAGGAACACTAGCATACAATCTGAGTTGAAGAACATGAAGAATACGTACGTGAGGATCGTGTCCTCGACCAACGCTCATGAAAATAAGTACGAGGTGAAGGTGGAGAACAACAATTGGACTGACGGAGAGATTCATGGACTGTATGGAAACGATTGCGACGACACGGACTCCGATGACTCTACGTCCATTTAAAAGATCGAGGGTCGTATGTGATGTAAATATTCTTCGTGTAACTATTGTCGAGAATGAAACAGTTTTCGTATATATTGGTCCCAAGTTCGCTTTCAAAATGTATTGAATAACACAATTTCTTGAAATTCTTTCAGAAACGATCCCTGATTGAAATCGAGCAAACAACATTGATAGAATCCAGAAATTGAGAAAGTAATAGAAGGATATCAAAGAAGAAATTTGTTCGAGTTAAACAGTAATTTACAAATTGGAACAGCGAGGTATTTGTACAAAAAAAGAAGAATTTTTACGTTCTGTACTTAAACCAGTAAAATGATACGAATTTAATTACAAACACGATATTTTCGCTTTAGTTGTGGAACACATGGACCATGTAATAGAAAACAGTTCGACTAGCCTAAAGTAAACCTCACGATCAAGATAATGAAGATTGACATGCCCGATATGAAAAATATTTTCTCATTATTGTTGTGTATATATAACATGAATTATAATCGATGTAGAGATTTGCAGAATGAAAGGAGTAATATCTATCTATATACGTATATACATATATTTATGATGACTTCTGGATCTCAGTGCATTATTTTTCATTCGATGCAAGCCGAAGAACAATTGTTTTTGTATTAGAATAAGCTACTGTGTAAATATTCGAGTTATATTCTGTTGTGCTTATTCCTAAATATTTACTGTTATATATAAAATAATAGTAAATATACGCAGCTAATGAATTTTATAAGAATTTTGTTTTCTTATTATTATTCATAAATCAGTGTTTCAGATTTATATTGATTTTGCATATGAAAAATAGAAGCTATACGAGTTGCATGTTTTTTTTTTTTGTTAATGATGCCAGTGGCAGTGTACTATTATGATACTATCATATATACGTACTGAAAATTTTCAATTTCTTTACGATACTAGTCATCAATGAGATTCACGTGTGAATGCAGATGGAAAAAGTAACTTTGTTATCTGTTCATAAAATTATACAGCGAAGGACTAGTTTTTCGTATAAATATTAGATTATGTAATAATGTATACGTACCACTATAATATTATAATATCATAATACTGAGAGACAAAATTGGTGTGACATTATGATGTCGTAAATAATGTATGAATGTTGTATTACGGTCATGAATGTGAGTCTAGTTACTGTTTATTATTAGAATGAAGCTACTAGTTTCCTTATGTATGTCATTTACTATATGACGAAAGAAATTATATATATACATAAAATGTAATCAATATGAAAATATATAAAGTGTATTTAATTTTTAAGAAGTGTGAGTTCAATATGTATACACTGTCACACACATCTGAGAACTACCAAAATACAATTGAGTAATTGGAGAAACCATAAACATGCATTACCTTAACACCCACGGGATGAAGGCAGCTCGACGAATTACCCAGGGGGTGTCTGCTGGGCCTGAAATCAAAGAAATAAAATAAATAAACAAACTAGAAAATCACTTTCCAAATATTCAAATTCAAAACACTAATTCATAAATTTAAGCTAAAATTCTAATAAAATAAAACGATACTTACATTATTTTTCTCGTTCCGGCGCCAGAAGATAGCGTAATCAGTCAACATTGCTTCTATAAGCATCAGTAGGCGCGTACAACACTGACTCTACTCACGTCATTAGAACCTCGCAAGGCTCTGCAAAATGCACAATACAATAAAATCACAAAAGAAAGTTAAGAATAATAGTCATTTATTTCTGGTCTATTGTTGTATTGTAACCATTAAAAAACAAGACACGAATATTATATATAATTGAAGGACATATTGAGAGACACATGTAACTTTATTGCATACCAATACGAGAGGATCTTATATATTTGCTGATTATACAACTATTCGATAAATTTCGCAATAATACTAAAGAAAATAGCGAGAAGCTTACCTTTGCAGAGAGCTCTGTACTCCGGCGTCACTTCGTTCGAAAGGAACTGCGCGCGCAGCTTCCAGAATTCGGAGTAGGAAGCGAGAGCTTCTCATAGCAAGCGCGGTGTCACTGCGCAGGCGCGAAAATAGATTTGGCGCGAGAAATTTACGAAGCATTTATGTAATTGTTTAATTGGTCCTAGAGATCAACAATTATATTAATGCATTTCGTGTATCAGAATAGACTATAATTTAAATTTCTGAAAGAACGCTGCACACTGCAATATCAATTTCGCATTTAAATATGCTCCCTGTCCCGCCATTGAAGTCGAATTCGGCAGCCATGTTTGTTCTCAGATTGCGCGCAATGTTACTTTGTTCCTGGCGTGCTCAAGGTTAGATGTGTGTAGCTCTTGTCCTGTTAGACTTTCACAAAGGTAAATTTCTCACTATTTTCTTTTAATATATCTCGAGTTCATACAACGTTTTATATTTATTAACGTTTAACGTATAACGTTTTAAATCTCTTCGTATTTCTATTCTGTTTTAGACTTTCTATTGACTGAGTTACTCAGTTTTCATGGAGAAATTTTTATTATTAGTTATTTTGTGACTGGGAGCAATGCGGTCGTAGAGTTTAGGTTTGTTTCATGGAAGAACAGTCTTTCTTTTTTTGGCAGAGCATAATAGCTCTTGTGGTGTAGTGTTCGTTCTTATTTTAGACACATATGATATTAGAGTCAGTGTTTTTGACGTATTATAAAAAACTTGTTGAGCACCGCGAGTTTCTGTTGTTCTAATGACGCGAGTAGAGTCAGTGATATACAAGCCCGTTGACACTTATGGAAACAATGATGACTGATTCCACTATTGGAGAATTCTGGCGATGGAACGAGGGGAATAATGTAAGTACCATATTATTTTACTACAATTTCTAGTAACACTTACGAGTTGGTGATTCCAATTCGAGTATGTATAAGAATATAAGAATTATAATTCAATTATAATACCGATGCTAAATTAAATAGAGGGTGCCCTAATAAGTCAATAACAAATTGATAAAGTAAATGTAGAAAGCCATGTGGTCGACAAAATTCACATAAAACTTAAAATTTTTATTTTTCTAATTAGCCTGAGTTTCCTAATTAACAATTTTCAATCAAAAAAATTTCAAATACTTAACAATCAGACAATTCTACTATCCCACGGATAAATTGACGTTACATCTGAAAGTTGTCCAGCGATACTGTATTCTGGAATATGGCGATGGCTTGTGGATCTGACACAGGTCAACAACTAAAGTCGCCATATATAGAAAATTCGTACCCTGCTTTTAACCAAAAAGGAAAACTCATACATCTTTCTTACTACTATCTTATAACTAAGTCGCAGTCATTAGCTCGGACAAAACCGATTGCCCGGGTCTCACCACGTGGAGGTTACTGCGAATGGAGACCCATAGGGAGATAGATCGAACCAAAGTTCCATCGATCTCCCTTTACAAAAATCTTAAACTAACAAGCCAAAGGCATGAATGGAAGTCAGGTTCCATCCACACCTTCAGCTTGGATCTTATAGTAGAGATGAGCCAAGTAATCATTGAGTAGAGATTGGTAATATTTAGAATCTACCGCGTAAGGCAACCATGAAATAGACGATCGGTGGTGCGAGTCCTTCCACCTTGAAGGCGGGTACTAAGAGAAGGCGACTGGCACCTCACAGTCCAATCAGTTGCCTGATTGAACTGTGGGGTTTCCACCTGCAAGTGTGTCATACCACACACCATTCGGTGTCCACATCGTCTCTCGCTAGTACAAACCCCCAAGGGAAGAAGAGCAAGCTCCATCGACCGCCGATTCCACAGTTGGACATTTGCTTCTACTAAGGGAAGCAGATGACCTCCTCACAGAAGGTGAGGAGGAAGTAACCGAGCAAAGAGAGTTAAGAAATGATAACTTGGCAGTGTTACAATGACTTTACAATACGAACTTAGAAGTAGGGTTTCAAATATATTCTAAGCGATTGGGACTTATATACTAGAAGCGGTGAATCCCTCGGCGGATGCGACATCTTCGTTCATATGAACAATAAAGAGTAAAGACAGAACTTTACGAACCAAAGGTGCTGAATCCCTCGGCGGATGAGATGTCTTCTGTAGTCTTAAGGATACGATCTTAAATTAAAATCTTAAAGTCTATAGTTTGTACTAGTAAACCAAAGACATGGATGGAAATCAAGTTCCATCCATATCTCTAGTTTGGACCTTAAAGTAGGGAAGTGCCAAGTAATCATTGAGGAAAGATTGGGAATAGTTAAAGTCTACCGCGTAAGGCAACCATGAAATAGACGATCGGTGGTGCGAGTCCTTCCACCTTGAAGGCGGGTACTAAGAGAAGGCGACTGGCACCTCACAGTCCAATCAGTTGCCTGATTGAACTGTGGGGTTTCCACCTGCAAGTGTGTCATACCACACACCATTCGGTGTCCACATCGTCTCTCGCTAGTACAAACCCCCAAGGGAAGAAGAGCAAGCTCCGTCGACCGCCGATTCCACAGTTGGATGTTTGCTTCTACTAAGAGAAGCATATGACCTCCTCACAGAAGGTGAGGAGGAAGTAGCCGAGCAAAGAGAGTTAAGAAATGACAACTTGGCTGTGTTACAATGAGTTTACAATGGAAACTTAGAAATAGGATCTTAATAATATTCTAAGCGATTGCGACTTATATACTAGAAGCGGTGAATCCCTCGGCGGATGCGACGTCTTCGTTCTTCAATCTTCAAGTTAATATGAACGTTTGGGGGAGCCTCCCCAAAAATACCCCAACGATGGCACAGCCATTGGCCCGGACAGAACCGGCCCGGGTCTCACCACGAGGAGGTTGCTGTGCTGGAGACCCATATGGAGATCATAGAAATAAGAAAGAATCGACGGAACAATCCAAACCCAGAGTCAAGAGACAACATTTTAAACAGAAAACAGAATTGAACGACGTTGGCATTGATAGAATTCTTCTTTTCACAGTTTAATTCGACGTTCACCTAAACCCTGAAATGCTACAAATTAGAAATGCAAATAAAATCCCTCGGGGGATGTAATGTCTTCGTTCGATGAATGATCTTCAAGTGATGATAAGTGTTATTAGTGATGAAATCAACAAGAGGTAAATGAATGATGGAGCCTCTCCAAGAAGAAGAGCAGAACCAGAGGTCAAAAGAAATACATAAATCATTAAGGGAGTCTTCCCAAGAATAATAAAGAAACCATGGACGTTCAAGAGAACGAAAAAATTGATACATATCCCTACCTAAGGACCCTTAGATCTAATACAAGATCCACAGCCATTAGCACGGACAGAGCCGACCCAGGTCTCACCACGAGGAGGTTGCTGTGCGGGAGACCCACAGGGAGATAGACGGAACCAAAGTTCCATCGATCTCCCTTTACAAAAATCTTAAACTAACAAGTCAAAGACATGAATGGAAGCTAAGTTCCATGCATACCTTCGGCGTGTATCTTAAAGTAGGAAACTGTCGAGTTATCATTACGAAGGGTTTGATTAAATAAGACTCTACAGCTAATGCAACCGTGAAATAGACGGGCGATGGTGTGAGATCTACCACCTTGAAGGCCGGTAGGTCGGAGAGGCGCACGGCACTACATGATTCAGTCAATTGTCCATTGCTCCCTGCTGCCACATAGGAGCTACCGAAGTAGACCTAATTCCGACAGGCTGGTAAAGAGAATGTGCAAAAGGCGGAAACGTGTAGTTTCCACAGTCGAGTGTGTCTTTCCACACACCCTACTGTGTCCGTGGCGTCGCTCCTAGTACAGACCCCCAAGAGGAGAGCACACTCCACCGACCGACGATTCCACGGTTGGTCACATGCTTCTACCAAGAGAAGCAGCGGTGACTTCCTCACCAAAGATGAGGAACAAATTTCAAGAAAAAAAGTTAAGAAATGACAACTCGACAATTGTACAGTGATTTTAAACTAGAAAGGCAAAGACATGGATGGAAGCCAAGTTCCATACACGCCATTGCCTTGGTATTAAAGTAGAGAAGTGCCAAGTAATCATTGAGTGGAGATTGAGAATATTTAGAATCTACCGCGTAAGGCAACCATGAAATAGACAATTGGTGGTGCGAGTCCTTCCACCTTGAAGGCGGGTACTAGGAGAAGGCGACTGGCACCTCACAGCCCAATCAGTTACCTGATTGAAGTGTGGGGTTTCCACCTGCAAGTGTGTCATACCACACACCATTCGGTGTCCACATCGTCTCTCGCTAGTACAAACCCCCAAGGGAAGAAGAACAAGCTCCATCGACCGCCGATTCCACAGTTGGACGTTTGCTTCTAATAAAAGAAGCAGGTGACCTCCTCACAGAAGGTGAGGAGGAAGTAACCGAGCAAAAAGAGGTAAGAAATGACAACTTGGCTGTGTTACAATGAGTTTACAATGGAAACTTACAAATAGGGTCTTAAGAATATTCTAAACGATTGCGACTTATATACTAGAAGCGGTGAATCCCTCGGCGGATGCGACGTCTTCGTTCTTCAATTTTCAAGTTAATATGAACGTTTGGGGGAGCCTCCCCGAAAATACCCCAACGATGGCACAGCCATTGGCCCGGACAGAACCGGCCCGGGTCTCACCACGAGGAGGTTGCTGTGCTGGAGACCCATATAGAAATTACAGAAATGAGAAAGGATTGACAGAACAATCCGTACTCCGAGTCAAGACAGAACATATTTAGACAGAAACCAAAACGGAACAACGTTGATTGAATTCTTCTTCGATGTTCACCTGAACCCTGAAATATTAAAAATTATAAATACAAATGAAATCCCTCGGGGGTACCATGTTTTCGTTCGATGAATGATCTTCATGTGAATGAAATAGGAATGATAATTAGAACCAGCGATGAAATTAATAAGAAAATATAGAGACGTGCAGCAAAGAGTGAAGGAACGAATAATAGAAGTATATCAATGACTGGAAAAACACGAGAGTATCCAGAGATCAAGAGACAGAAACAAATGTTTAGAGAAGCCCCCCCCAAGAGCAATTAAGCAACCACAGATGTTCTAGACATCGTAGAAATTAATTCACACTCCTACGTAGCTATTCTTATATCTAATACATGATACACAGCCATTGGCACGGACCAAGCCGCCCAGGTCTCACCACGAGGAGGTTGCTGTGTGGGAGACCCACAGGGAGATAGATGGAATCAAAGTTCTATCGATCTCCCTTTACAAAAATCTTAAACTAACAAGCCAAAGACATGAATGGAAGCCAAGTTCCATGCATGCCTTTAGCTTCGACCTTAGAGTAGGAAATTGTCGAGTTATCATTAGGAAGGGGTTGGTTAAGTTAGACTCTACCGCTAATGCAACCGTGAAATAGACGAGCGATGGTGTGAGCTCTACCACCTTGAAGGCCGGTAGGTCGGAGAGGCGCACGGCACTACATGATTCAGTCAATTGTCCATTGCTCCCTGCTGCCACATAGGAGCTACCGAAGTAGACCTAATTCCGACAGGCTGGTAAAGAGAATGTGCAAAAGGCGGAAACGTGTAGTTTCCACAGTCGAGTGTGTCTTTCCACACACCCTACTGTGTCCGTCGCGTCGCTCCTAGTACAGACCCCCAAGAGGAGAACACACTCCACCGACCGACGATTCCACGGTTGGTCACATGCTTCTACCAAGAGAAGCAGAGGTGACTTCCTCACCAAAGATGAGGAACAAATTTCAAGAAAAGAAGTTAAGAAATGACAACTCGACAATTGCACAGTAATTTTACGCTAGAGAGGCAAAGACATGGATGGAAGCCAGGTTCCATTCACGCCTTTGCCGTGGAACTTAAAGTAGAGAAGTGCCAAGTAATCATAGAATGGAGATTGGGAATATTTAGAGTCTACCGCGTAAGGCAACCATGAAATAGACGATCGGTGGTGCGAGTCCTTCCACCTTGAAGGCGGGTACTAAGAGAAGGCGACTGGCACCTCACAGTCCAATCAGTTGCCTGATTGAACTGTGGGGTTTCCACCTGCAAGTGTGTCATACCACACACCATTCGGTGTCCACATCGTCTCTCGCTAGTACAAACCCCCAAGGGAAGAAGAGCAAGCTCCGTCGACCGCCGATTCCACAGTTGGACATTTGCTTCTACTAAGGGAAGCAGATGACCTCCTCACAGAAGGTGAGGAGGAAGTTACCGAGCAAAGAGAGTTAAGAAATGACAACTTGGCAGTGTTACAATGAATTTACAATAGGAACTTAGAAGTAGGGTTTCAAATATATTCTAAGCGATTGGGACTTATATACTAGAAGCGGTGAATCCCTCGGCGGATGCGACGTCTTCGTTCATATGAACAATAAAGAGTAAAGACAGAACTTTACGAACCAAAGGTGCTGAATCCCTCGGCGGATGAGATGTCTTCTGTAGTCTTAAAAATACGATCTTAAAGATAGCCTTAAAGTCTAAGCGATTAAAGCTTATATACTAGAACTGATATATCCCTCGGCGGATGCGACGTCTTCATTCTTCAATCTTCAGGTTAAAAATACAGAGAGAAGCATATATCAATTATTGGGGGAGCCTCCCCAAGAATACCCCAGCGATGGCACAGCGATTGGCCCGGACAGAACCGGCCCGAGTCTCACCGCGAGGAGGTTGCTGTGCTGGAGATCCACAGGGAGATAGATGGAATCAAAGTTCCATCGATCTCCGTTTACAAAAATCTTAAAGTCTAAATCTTAAGAGAGTTTAAAAGAAGTAGCGATGGAATCCCTCGGTGGATGCAATTTCTTCGTTCGCTGAGTAATATTTGGATAAGAAGGACAGCGTAAGCCAGCGTAGAATTAAAAGAAAATCATGAGAAATATATTAATAACGGGGGTGTCTCCCCAACGACAAGACAGTATAGACAAAAGTTTACAAATTAGAAGCAATAAAGTCCCTCGGCGGTTGCTATGTCTTCATTTGATGTAGATATGTTCACCTAAATCGTAGATAATACTAAAATTAAAGGGTCGCAAAAGCGATAAATATTAGGATCAGGAAGGGGTACTGAACAGCATTTTACCGAATGATAGAGGATAGATCGAACGATCCATAACCCTCGAAGAGAATGAACAATTCCTTTACAAGAAATAGGAGGAAATATAATTGAATGACTGATTGAATCGTTTTAGGAATATCACACAAATGAGAAGGAATCGACGAAACAATCCGAACCCCGAATCAAGAGAAAACATTTTTAAACAGAAAACAAAATTGAACGACGTTGGCATTTGATTGAATTCTTCTTTCAGTACTTACATTCGATGTTCACTTGTATCTTGAAGTATTAAAAATTAGAAATCGAATTGAAATCCCTCGGGGGATGCGATGTCTGGAATCCCACGGGGGATATGATGTCTGAAATCCCACGGGGGATATGATGTCTGAAATCCCTCGGGGGATATGATGTCTGAAATCCCTCGAGGGATATGATGTCAGAAATCCCTCGGGGGATATGATGTTTGAAATCCCTCGGGGGATACGATGTCTTCGTTCGATGAATGTTCTTCATGTGAATGAAACAGGAATGATAATCGTAACCAGTGATGAAATTCACAAGAGAATAGAGAAACTTGCAGCAATGAAAGAAGGAACGAATAACAGAAGCATATTAATGATCGCAAAAACCAGAACAAGGTATCAACTGTAATATATAAAGGATTGAAGGAGTCTCTTCCATCTTCTTTTACAAAAATCTTAAAGTCTAAACTTAAAACTAGTAAACTAAAGTCATGAATAGAAAACAAGTATAAGAATTCGAAATATTAATCGAATTCGTTTTTTAATATATTGATTCGATGGTTATTTAAACCATGTGTGGGTTTAAAATAATAGTTAAATATTGACGAAAATATTTGATTGATATTGATGAAAGTAGGGGGAAGTAGAAAAGAAGGGAATAGTACACGAAAATAAGAGAAGCAGAAGAAAGGGGGCAATAAAATCTTCTGTTAGCAAAATAGGGCTAACAGAAAAATAAATTCAAAATTTGTGCAGAAACTCACCGGTTGCCCAAGATGACCACTGGTCATCGGTCAGCTGACCACTGGTCAGGGGTGTCCAGGGGTCCAGGGTGACCCGAGGTCCAGGTAGGTCCAAGGCCCAGGAGTCCCTCCAGGATCCCGAGGAGGTCCGTTCCCGCCGGAGGACCCGCGGAAACTGAGCTACTCCTGCTCCTGCAGGGGTATTTATACTGTCTCGAGGAAGATGAGGAACCAATCAGAGAAGTTCTTCGGTTGATTAGAATTTAAAGACCGATCTAACCACCAATATTTAGCGATAAATTGATATTTTGCATAAAATAATCATCTCAGCAACAATTTCTGGTACACATATTGTTAATAACAATCACACACAGCGTGCACTTGTGGAAATTATTAATATTTGTAATTGTTTATTAACGAATGTGGAAATTATTAATATTTCGTACATTATTCTTCGTTCGATTAATCTCGCAATTCTCGAAAATTTCTTAATATTTCTTTAACTAACAATTATAAATGTTAATAACTTGCATCGATCACTGTTTGCGATTGTTATTAACAATACAGTTAGTAGTAATTGTTATTGCAGTAATTATTTAATGGGAAATATTAATGTTTTCTCAAATATTTTTGCTTCGATTAATCTCGCAATTGAGTCATTGGTTTCTCCTGTTCTGGTCACTCACTCTGGAGGCTCCGAAGGGCGCGGATCGTCCTGGCGATTCTTTGGATGATCTTCCTGGATTATCGTGAACTACCATAGGGTACTTTGAAGCACTCTGACCAGTGTGAACAGCTTGGTCAGTGATTAGATTTTTTTGTTGTCAGTATTTTGTTGCAACAATATATTTCTTGTAAATAGCATTTTCGCTTATTGCTTAAAATGATAGGCATGAATAAGGAGGGTAGCTTAGTGGGACATTTCGTATATTGGGACTTCATCCGCCACTCATAAATCACAGAGGGCGCTTGAAAACCAGTGGTTTTCCGAGAAGTCGGTATTTCAGACCGTCTCGTCTGTGTCGGTGGCTATACTTCATCGATGGTAAAGCTTGGTAGGGCGTTCTCAAACGTTGTAAAATGAACTTTACTATTAGGAGAGCATGTCTCCACAGAAATTCGTTGGGATTCTCTCTGATTATTGTATTTTCCAACTCTATCATTACGACAGGTTCCGTCGAGCGCTCTTCAAGCGGCGAAAAGTGAATTTTCTAACTAGGAACGTATAACAGCGTAGGAAGTCGCACGAAACCTCTCCACCATTCATATTCTCTTATTACTGCATTCACTTCCTATGCAGGAAAATACGAGAATATTAGAGTACCTTAGATTATAGTAAACCTTCTTACGACTTCATGGTTTTCTCTTACATGTGCCACAAAATTTTTCATTAGGGAAATACGTTTGGAAAGGAAGGCACTTGATACTACTTATCTACTCATAGTCTTCTATTGCTGTTATTAGAAAAGAGACCTCGTTAAGTGGCGTTAAGTGACCTTAAAAGATCGGAAATAAAATTTTATATTAGGATACTATATTGGAGAAAGAAGAATGAGAGGGTATTTTAAGAAAAGTGTAGTGTTTAATTTTTATCGGAAATATTTATCAATTTCTTTATTTCTCCATTCATTTCCGACAAGGCTACATGCTAATAATATACAGACAATCGTAAATCTTTATATCTTCGAAGCTTCTTATCGTTTTACACAGTCAGATATTAATTAAAATTGCGGATATTGTCAACGATCACAGATACTTTCATTCTCTGTTTGTCGCGCGTTTCCTGTTTAGGGCGCTAAAAATATTTTCTCTCTTACATTCCAAGGAAAACGATAAACATTTTAGATTCTTAACAATTTATTTACAAAACGAGGAACAAATAATAAGACAAATATATTGTTCAAAAAATATACAATCAAAAAGAGCGGAAGACCAATGGATTCGTCGTAGCTAAAAATCGTTCGACTTGGATTTTCGCTTTATTCTTCCTTTTCGGCATGAATAATTAAAAAAAGATGCTCTAATCAAAGTGTCTCGTGTAAAAAAGTACGGCTTCAGTGAAGATAAGAAGAAAGCGAAAGTCACATTCGAACGAATTAAATAGAATCATCAGTTTGTGCTGTAAATTATGCGTTATTCAATAAAATACACAGATACGAACAAATTCGAGTAACAAATTGCTGATACAGCAAATTAATTAAAATATATTACAATACAATCTGCGATTATCATTTCTACGATAAATTCTTGAATCTTACAGTGACTTCTATTCAGTACTCTAAAATTTTGTTGTCGAAAGAAAAGATCTTCGATGGTCTCTTCTATCGCAGATTATTTCACAATAAAAATTCAACGTGCATCAACAGACAACGTGATATAATCTTTATGTTGCATAAAAATAGAATAACTGTCATTTCGGTAACAATCGAATACTTTTGCAATTGTACCTTTTCCTGTTGTCCAATTATTGTTCACGAAGAACATACCTCTACGTCGTATATAGAAATATATATGTTCGATTCTTTGAAAATATATACAGATACATCTATACACGTATCTAATAAATATTTAAATTGTTCAACATCGTCGACTATGGAAGTATTCGTAACAATTAATTGACTAACTCCTTTACGATTTTCGATCATGAGTGTAGCTAATACTCGTTTCGTGCGCGAATATTATCGATACTATTATTTGTTCTTTGAAAAAGGAAGAATGTGTAAAATAATAAAAGTTATTGGGAAGTTGAAATCGTCGGCAGTCGAATGGTGATATCGTAATCCGCAATCTCGAAGCAAAGTCTATGAATTATCAAAATTTGAACGAATAATCGGTCGAAAGTTTATGCTTATTAACTTCACTAAATTGGTCTTCGTGTATATTTAATACGATTATCGTTTTTCTCCCCGGTTTTACGTTAACAAAGTTTAATCGACACGCTAGTTGATAGGCTCGTAAATTAAATTGCTGGGTTATTGGAGGCGCGCTGTAATATCGGAATTTTCAATATCTCGCATATTTTACATGTTTCTAGGCCATCAGATTATCGAAAATTGTTCAGGGAAATATGATCCGTCTCTTTAGAGACACAGACAGAAGAGTATTGTAATTCTATGGCACACAGTAGTTCAGCTGGAACTTTGAACTCGTTGATTCCGATTCTTGGTCTCTTATCATATTTTATAAACTGTTTTAATCGCGAAAGATTTAAATTTCTACGACTCTGAAAGCTACAGGTTCTCAAAATTAAAAAAAGGAGAATCTCTAAATTTCTAATTCTCAAATACTTAAAAAAAATTTGCCGAGTTTGCATCAACCTTATCATAAATAAACAATTTATCTCCATCACTACGCGTCATCGAATTAAAAATATCAATTTCCATCGCAATGATTACGACCAAGAGAAGCACGTCATTGAATTTACATATTACATTCATCATCTGTAACATTACTCTATAAACTCTATAAATCTCCACACAATACACAACAAGTTTGTACATCGAATAGAATGCATGGTCGATAAACCAAATTGGGGAAGCACGAACGTTTTCCTGATATGACTCGTAATCTTCAGGCACAGCAATCTCTGCTTCGCCAGACTCTCCTCAAAGCACTTTAGCTAATCAACCATTCAACACGAAGAACTATTCTACTTGTTCAATCAAAACGTACTTGTAACGAGAATAATCGTTCGGATGCACAGCATCCCGAACTTCTCTGAAAGAACTTAGACGCTACAAATATTATTATTGTCAATATCACCGTTTCTGTTCCTCTCTCTACGAAAGACTATCTAAAATATCATCTAACTCTTTCATCACGTGTTACCTTGTACTCGCGAGGTCTTTTCATCGTAATTCCCATCGTGTGAGGGCTTCAAATCGCAATAATCATCTTCGAAAACATCTCTACCAATCTTGTTAAGTATAATAGCTTCATCAGAGTTAAAAGAGACAATAATACTGATGATGCTGCAGAATGGAACTCGAAATCCTCGGTTTAGCAGAATACCGCGACGATCTCGGAATGTATAGCAATTGAACGTTAAAATCTCTTGGGATCCATTCTCTAAAATTTTGATCCTTCCTGAAGAGGATAAGTGGAACCATGTGATATCCTTTACTTCGACCTTCGAATCCAAGATGAGAAGAATGAAGCTTAAAACTTGGCGTTCTGTCTTCGAAGGTCGTTAGGAATGATAGTCGTCAGGAATGCGCCGAAGGCAAGGGTGACGCAGAGGACAATGTTCGCCCAAAAGTCGCCCCAACTGTGGAACAAGAAGCCGTAGAGGGTCGTGAAGGTGATGCCGAATATTTGGCAGACAGCGTTCAGCAGACCAGCAGACGTTCCCTCTGGTTCTGGGTATGTCAGTTCTGCAGCAAACTCGAAGCCCACTGGGAGGTAACCAGTCATGAAGAATCTGCAGATGATGGACAATTAGAAATTTAGAAGACAGTTTACGAGGGAGATAAAAAAGGGAGGAATTATTTTGAGCTGTATACTTACCCTAATATACCAGCTGTTATATAAACGACGCTTATGTAACTGGTATCCAGAGTGAACGTGAAGATGATCATGCCGAGGAAAGAGAAGAGATACACCCCCAGCGTTGTCTCTCTGTAAAAGTGTGGGAGAGTATGTGAGAATGTAGCTTAGAGATAGCTGTGGCTGAGGCAAACAAGTAGTAGGCATATTGAAGGCTATAAGAGAGACTTTATATTTTGGAAATAAATAGATTGAGTTGAAGGGAATTTTCTCTTTAAAAAGTGAATATAATATAAGATGGAAATAAGAAAAAGTTAGGATTCTGAAATTTGGAAATTGGAAACACATGTTTGGACCCCAGAGTCAAAGTGTATTAAGTTTACTGATTTCTGGGCTCCAGATATGTGGCTTATGTCGTGTTGCCTTATCGTAGGTTTATCTCAAGAAGAGGAGATTTCACTTACTTAAACTTGTGCGTTTTATCCAGCACGATGCCACAGAGTACAGAACCTAACATTCCAGCGCAAACGATCGTCAAACCAATTCTTCCAGCATCTTTCTCGTGACCCTTTTGCACAGAGAGGATGACAAAATTAAGAATATTTTAAAATTGAGCTATTCCTCATAGATCAATGATTTTAATTATAGAAAAAGGTGAAAACTACTCACTGGGAAGTATTGAAGGACAATATTATTGAGAAGTGTACTGATAGCATAGAAGATACCGACGTTGATACCGTAACTCAGTAGAAGCAACAAGTAGCCAACGTTTGTCATCAGTTTCTTCACAGACTGGAAGAAATTTTCTGTATCCTCAGCTTCTCTTTGCACCGCCTGGGCTGGGCTTGGAGGTAATGGCGGTTCAGCCTTGAAAACTGCAACAAAATATCCCTATAAATTAGATGGAACTGATTAGCTAAAGTATCGAGATTGAACTTAAGATTGTTTTACGTACAGAGGAGAATGAGGACCAGAATGATCGTAGTGAAAGTGGCCACGATATAAAACATAACTTGCAAGCCTCTTCCAATGACTGGGATCATCATTTTGGGATCGTCGCTACTTGTTACCAGCATCGGAGGGAAGAGGAAACCAATTGCTATACCCAACTGCAAATAGTTGCAAACATGTACTTCAGATAATGAAATGAGATCTAGGACAATATTCTTTTCTCGAACTTCTAATAACATTTATGAAAAATCAATAAGTACTATATTTTGATGGGATATCGAAGAGATTGAAAAGTTTTTTAAATTAGCTTCAGGTATATGTTAATCTGAATTCTTCCTGGAGCTACTGCCAGCCAGACTCGCTCTGTTGGTCCATTAACTTGTTTCAAGGAAGCAAGAGATCATTATTCTTTTCAGCCCATCACGGTCGATTCCAACGAGAGTTCCGCTCTCGAAAGCTTGCGAGAACCATGGACAAAGTTCTATGACACGAGGAGCATACGATTGACAAGGCCAATGATCGTTCACATTCATTTGATGCTCCGAGTGTCGCATAAAATATTCAAATGGTGGTCACTCAAATTGGATCCTTCGTTTGGCTACATCTAAATCAGCTCGACGTGAGGATCTCATGACAACCAATTTTATTAGTAATTCAGAAAAGGATATATAGACTCTATAATTTGATAATGTCTAAACTTCAAACTTTTTTGTGACCATAAAAAGTGAAATTTCCTGTGCTTGTTTTTAAACGGGAAACTTGGAATAAAATAATCAAGTTGAATTTGCATCTCAATGAAAAGATACTGGCGAATAGGGTGGACCTGCGGCATGGTCTATGAAATATGGCAGTTTAATTTGCGGGAAGGGGTCCGATCCCCATCACTGTAGCGGAATTAAACGTGGGTGCACAGTTCGGCTCGATTTCCCACCTAATAATGTAACAACTTAACTCGTGACGGAGACTGTCCCTCGAATTAGAATTTGATCGTGCCAGCCAACAGGTAGTGTGCACTCGAGTCTCATTTACGACCCGTTTCACTCGTTAATACTGTCAACAGGGATGTCAGAATTCGTTTACTCACTCATTCATTAGTATACACGAGAAACAACGCGACTCGATCTTATTCTGAAGCTAAAGAGAAATTCTTCTAATAGGAAATCTAAGATAAAGAAAATTTTTAAGATAGATGTATATAAATTTCTAAGAAGCTGTACTCAAAACGATCAATCGATTTTGATTCGAGAAGCTTTTTACAAATTTTTTAACTTTTTTCAAAATCTCGATATCTTTCATAGTCCTCAAGAGGCTCGGTACAATATTCAATCAATCTACTAATAAACTTGTCACGATGATTTGCGACCCACGATAAGAAAATGGAACGAAGGCACAGTAGAAATAAAAATAAATAGTCCTCGAGCTGGTGTTGATCTTGTCCATTCACTTCACATGAATGATCGCGTCGCCCTAGAACACTTGCGTGTACAGTGGCTGTCACGATGGTTCTCCATTCGGAATTCGTTTAATTCCGTGCATCTGGCGATATGCAAAGCCATAACACGTGAAACGACGACACACAGGCGTGCCACTAGAAAGCTCATTGAAAAGTCTCGGATGAAGCAGCGACTGACCTGATTTCCAAAAACGCCGATGCTGCACGCGCTGCTGACCTGGTCCGGGCCGAACCAAACAGCAGCTAATCGGGCTGGTACCGATAGGATGAAGGTTTGACTCACAGCCACCACTGTCTGACCGACGAACGTGACCCAGAAGAGGTCTGGGTGGACGCTGAACACTTTGATCCAGGAGCCGAGCGTTGTGCCGATTGCTCCTGCGAGTGCTGCGACCCTGAGCCCCTGGAAACAAATTTCTTGCATAATTTTGGGATTTCGTGTGGTTGGTTGGGAACGACGAGTTGGTCCATGAGACCATTTTTTTGAAGTCTGAAAAAGATTCTGGGAACCTTGGTATTTTTGGCGTTTGAAGTTAAAGTATGAGGTAGGAATTGTGGAAAGTACTTCTGATTTGGAAATGTGTTCATTCGGGAAGGGAAATTTGGTGTTTTTTATATTATAGTATTATAGTAAAGATAGGGGAACTTGAAGAGCATTGAGGTCCCTGAAACTAGGTAGCCTGCGTCAGTAGTAGCTATAGAGGATATTTTTATCAAACTTGGTACTCTTGATTACGTGAATTTTAGAAAAATATAATTAATCTTTACAGGTGTAAATTGTATCTGCTTTTCTTTTCGAATCTTTCGTAAGTTGAAGTATCGAACACAGCTGCTTTTTACATAATTTATAATCAGTTTATCGCTGGATAGAATATCAGCGCGAAATTCAAGTGCAGCGTCCCAATCCACTAATCTCGTAAACAAGTTTACCTGTGGATGAACGTCTTGAAATGACGAAACTTTCCTCAAGTATAGCGAGAATAAATCGAGCGATTAAAGCTGCGCTTGTGAGGGGCACGATGAAAAGGAAAGGGTTGAAATAAAATCTCTGAAAGGTTTTCCATTTTTAACCTGCGTTCAAGTGTCTACTTCATGAATCACCTGCAATATCAAACACAATCTGTCTTCCTATTGATACCTTTCATTGCATTTTTTGTCTGTGCCTTTTATCGATGATCATCCAGCGCGAGAGATGCAACAGTTTTTGTACTCGTGATACACAGCTGACTTTGATGTAACAGTCGATTAGATTAGACACGGATTGAGATTAATTAGTTAGTTCGAGTTATTTATTGCTGGAGTTTGACCAATTGTTGACGTGTAAATAACAGTGATTGCGATAAGTTTTCGAACTTGGGTTTAAGTATATCAAATATGGACTATACTACAGGTCTACTTAGGAAAATTCTTTTACACAATTTTTCATTGATTAGGAAATGTATACGAATTATTTCAGTCAGAAAACACAAGCTTTCTAGGGTTGTAATTTTCATTTCCTTTTGCATAGTGCTTTTCCATCCAAAAGTGTTCTTTTTGCTCCAATGTTGGGGGGTTAAAAAATATTGTGTTGTTTTAGAATGGTCATAGATAAGTGAAGTTTAGTGGAATTAAGTAGCGTGAAAATATTAAGTGCTTTGTACTTACGAATCTGTCGAGCAGATAACTCGCTGGGAATATGAACGGGATGTAAGTTATCATGAATATCATGCTGGTCAAGTCCACTGTAAAGCTGCTCACATTGTAATAAGACGTCACGATATTCGCGATAATACTGTACTGGATCCATTGCATCGCGTTACTGGCGCTGTAGAATACGAAGATCATCAGGATCAGCCATCGCCTCTTGTAAACTTTCGTTTCGACTACCTGCAATGGAAAACTCAAAGTAAAATTTATATCGAATGTAACTTCCTTTAGGTTTTATTGGAATTCCTAAATTTGGGATCTCTGAAAATTAAGTGTCCTGGAATCTCTGTCCTCTCAATTTCAATATGTGAAACTAGACACTAATTTTCGAAGAGAGTTATTTCATTGGAATAAAACCAGCGTTCATTTCCTTCGACATTTCGAAGAAAATCTCTCCTATACTTCTATAACGAAGTGAGATAAGAATAATGTGATTAAAGTATTTTAGAAGGTCGGAGCGAAACTAATGGTTTCTTCTTTCCATTAGAAACTCGTTTCTTCAAAGCCACCTTTATTCTCACTTAAGTATCCCAGTTGAATTCATGATTCAAATAAGCAATACTCAAGGTTTTTCCACCCAAAAGGACTAAACAGTTTTGTTTTAAAAGTACTTTATTAATGTTATTCTAGGAGAAGAACAAACACAAGAGTACTTGTCATTTAAGACAACAGTAATTGTCGAACAGAATCAACAGAAAATGTTTTCCTTCAGGAGCAAGTGCTTCTTAGTCACCTGAGTTGGTTGAACGCCGCTTTCCACGGCCTTAACGTACTCTGCCGAAGCTTTCACCATTTTCAGATCTTGCCCTTGTTCCATAATCCACTCGAGGACTGGCTAACGCTAAAGCGTCCAGCCGAAATCTGTTTCGAGCTTTTGAGGATCCCTCTTCCTCAGCTGCCCTTCGTCTTTGGAATGTTCCTCTTCAAAATGTTAGCTTCCAGTCGAACTGGCCGCCTGAAAAGGGATTTTCACTCAGTTAGACATAGCGTGAAAGCAGTTAGCTTTAAGGGTCTTCAGGGTTAACGCATTCGCCACGAATAACGCCATTTGGCGTCCCCGACGACTCGATTACGAGCAGACGATGGCAATTGGCTTCCTCACTTGTTCCCCATTTCATTTGTTGACATTTATATTTAAGTTTCCCCTCATTCGAGTCCTGAATCTGAATGTGATAAACCGAGCTACGAAAATTTTCATGATTTTGCTCGGTTTTCAGTACCAATTAGTGGCGCGCGGTTTCAACGCTCCTCTTCGAAGGCGTCCGTAATGAGTTCGGCCTGCATCAGCTGACACAATATGTCTAGGAGGTTCGTTGAGCACTCTCGAGAAAGGTTAAAGTGTTTTCTTTTTGTGTGAAACTGGAAACGGAGCCAGGTTTTTCGGAGGAAGGTTTGAAATACGCGGGGAAGACTTGTTGAATATTCTGATTAGGTGGTTGTGATTGACCCTCTGTATCTCGCTTTTCCTTTACGTTCATGAATAGGAAATTGTGGGATATTAATTGTCAAAGTGTTTGAATTTTCAAACTTTTATATTTTTGAATTTTGAAAATTTTTAACTCTCAACTGTCGCGGTTTTTCCAAATTTTCAAAACTTTTCAACTGTCAGGATATTCAAATTTTCAAATTTTTTAAAATTTTTGCAACTGCTAAAATATTCAAATTTTCAAAATTTCAAAATTTTTAATTTTCAACCGCCAAAATGTCTAAATTTTCAATTCTATAAATCTTCAAATTTTTAAAATTACAGATCTTTAAAGTTCCAAATTTTGAAATTCTCGAATTTTAAAATACCATAGTGTTTCATTTGAATACGTTACTAAAGTGTCTGGTCGCGAATTTCTGTCCTACAGAATTTTATTCTTATCTTTAGACGGGAAACGGTTTATCTGATTTCGAATGTATTTCTATATGACAGCTCGCCTTCCGCTCAGCTGATTTATATAAATGACATGGAAGTCAATATTTTTCGCTTATTAGATCTGTGTCGTAGGCTCTCGAGAATATCTAGCCTCGAGGGAACTATTCTGATACAGCTATTCGAACATCATCTTCACCTGACTTGTTAGGGGAAATTTGATGGCTGAGGGCGCCGCCCACCTTTGCCAATAAATAATTCACGTACAAAACTGTGTGTGATATAATGAACTGAATTTTTGAATACAGATAAAGATCTTAATCACTGACTGATTGGAATAGAAAAATCAATATTGAGTAGTTTGAAGAGAAACTTGACGTGGGGTTATCTTATATACGTGAAGGCACAGAGAGATTAATGATTATCGTATAATGACCAATTCATTAACGCGAGAACTAGTAGAAATGAGATATGAATTACTCTTCAATTATGTACTTCTTGAAGTGTTATTCAATCAAGCAAATTTCTCTAATTGCTAAAGACAGTTAAATAATTACAGATAATTATCTTTCTAATAATATTTTTTTAATTCTACTGAAATACAAAGCATGGTAATTATCTAGAGAAACTTTTTTATTTGATATAATTTTCATAAAAGTTGACAAATAAATGCAAATTAGTGACTAATAATGTTACTAATACGGATATTTTCTTTCTCGTGATTTCGATAATTCTCTTCCAGAAATTTGCGAAATAGGTTTATTTAAGCGAAGTTTCCGGGTACTAGAGTAAAAATATTAACCACTGGACGATAATTGATAAAAATGCAATTCCGTCGGCGATAACGACGTGCTTCATCGCGCGTGTAACACAGATAGGTGTTAAACGTAGTACTGACAAAGTAGTCTGTTACTCACGAAACGACAGAAAAAGAAGTATTCTTTTCTTCTATACGTTCCCCAACATTTCCATCACGTCGAGCGCGGCGTGGTAATGCAGGAAAGACACCCGCGTCCCTGGACCGAAGGATTTTTCAAAAGGTCGAGCTTTCCCAAGCCGCGACGAATTTATAGGAAATCGATGGAAGATCGTGAATTTAACGCGAGAGACGCCTGGAATTCGAGGTTTTAAGGTCAAGGACCATAGGGTTGGAGGAAGCGTTTACGCGTCCGACATGAATACAGAGATACGTCTTCCTCTCTGTTTTATCTATCGCCGCTGAATTCGCAGCGCGAGTTGGGAGAAGCTTTAGATTTTGATCTGTCGAGAGAACCTTCAATCGTATTATTACGGAAACCAACGTGGTTCCTACTGATATTGGGCTTTATCAAACTCTCAGATCTTTCAAGAGACCCCGGAGGAACACTTGACTACTTTGCTCTGTGCATATCAAAGCCACAGGTCCACTACGAAAAGAAATATCGACCTACTCGAGCGAGTGTGGAGCTAAGGCTCTGCTGAATGGAAAAATTTTAGAGCTCGATGAATCGTGCCCTATACGATACATAAATCGTCGGGAAAATTTAGTGTGTCTTGGGACTCTGTGGATCACAATCCCTGGAAATGGATTTCAGGAGCAACTTACGGGTTTTCGATGACGTGAACAGAATTGATAAATGGTAGATTTCTCGCGAGATATTCTATTCAGGGACGTGAGTATAATTTGATCTCCTTTTTCTTAAATTTAGAAATAATATTCTAGAGGGGAGTTTTATTGTGTGGCTATTCTTTGGAATTTCTTCTAAAAATTATTCTACTTTATAATGTTCTATATTTATTATTAGATACAAATTAATCATTGGTAGTTCCAGTATCAACTTAGATGTGTCGATAGTTTTCAAACCAGTTCCGTGTGCCACTAATTGGTTGTTATGCAAGTAGAACGAACAAAGCGTGCCATATAAGAAATGCAATAAAAAAAGATGTAATTTTTTCTCAATAGAGAATATTCAATTGTTCTTCCGATCACAATTGAATATTTTCCAATATTCTCCATTTCCCATTAAAACAAGGGTCTTCTAACAACGTTCATAGTCCCAAAAAATACTCTAATTTCAGCTTGAAAAATAAAAGAAGAAAAATATAACTTACCTTCAAAGTGACCAGCAACTTCGATCCAGCAATCGACAAAAGAGCCACTCGCCCCGACCGCTTCCGCTTCAGCGTGTACCATAAAACCGCTGCCTTATCGTTCACCAAACTTCTCAGTCAGCTGACGTTTACACGAATCCCACAATCCTCCTGTTCCAAGCAGGAACCGCGACGCGGAGTCCCAGCGAGTCCACGTGGATCGCGTGACTGATCTACGCCGGTCGAACGATCAAAACACCGTCGCTAATTGAATCAGGCGCGAGAAAAAATTCCTCCAAACGACTCGCTCAGTCGTACTAAAACGTTAAATCGATATCTTTCGAGCGATCTATCGATCCCAAGAACAGCCGATCTCTGCCCTGCAGAGAGTCTAAGTGGATTCGAAACTCGGACGCTGAGGAAGTTTCCGTATGGGAGATCGTGTCCACGAGGAGGGAATGTTCCACGAGGTTTGCTGTTTTCTCAGTACGTCTGAACCACGATGTATCGATCAGTCGCAGTGCCTATATGGGTCTCGATTGAAGGAACGAAGCAGCAGGTGGACGATGCAGGGACTCTCAGAGGGTTCAGCGTCGCAGAAGCTCCTGTGTCATGGTTCGGCCGAGGCTGTGCGACATCCGAGTCCACGGAGCGCTGGACATTAACTAAATCCGATGGATTCGGCGCGGCTCGCACCACCTACGTCCTTCGTCTGATAGCAGCTTGTCTCGCGCATCGTCCGAGCCGCTCTATTGCTTCTGCGCGAGACTTCCGATGTGCTGGAGCCCGCCACCCGATTACGAGCCACGCGATAACAAACGCGACACATTCGCTTCCTTCTAATTTTCCTGATGGCCTGACCATGTTTCGGTCCATCTGTGATTTCGACAGTTCCTGGCTTTCTGCTTTGAAGGAGGCTGGGTCCTTTGGAAGCGAAACTGATTCGTCTTTGAGGACCTTTGGGTTGGATGAGATCTCAACTCAACCTTTTAATTTAGATCGTTTGAGACTTCTCTTGAGATAAAATTGAGAGGGAGTTGGTGAGAGAATGATATGAATTCGGGTGGGTTTGGATCTACTTCTGAAGGGATGATGAGTTTTGAAAGTGGTTGCCACAGTTGGTTGGGTGGCCACAGTCTTGTTTTTGCTAGACTGAACTTATTTTATTTCATTATTTATACTGAAATAGTGATGATTTTAGTATGTCTAGGTATCTTAGGGAATTACTTTTCTGGCTCTTCCTCTTTCACTGGAATGATCGATGGTGTATTTTCTCCATCGTTCACTGAGAAACGAAGATTTCCATGTGATTGAGATTCATGCAAGTTTGACTTCCCTGCTCTGGGAAGTCAGCCATGTCCTGCAGGATTTCTGGGAATGATTTATAGGTACCCTTTCGATCAATAGGATACTCAGGCTCTTCTGTGGCGACACGAGTAGATACATAGAGCGAGAAACAGTGTTAATATTGCAAACAGAAAAAAAGGCGTTTCCAAGATAGTAACACTGTATAATAATAGTTTCTCGACCTACTCTAAGACCATCACAGATGGAATGGAACTTCCGATGGACCACTTATTTAACCTTTAGCTTCAACTTCTCTTTTTCTTTGCTAAGGTCGATCCAGAATAGTTTTCCAACCTGCATACTTTATCTCCATTAACTATTCATCTCATCAACTATTAAACCTGAAGTTACTCAGCTGCTGACATCGATACTATTCGAAGGCAGGAATAACCTCTTCTATTAATACAATAAAAATCTTGAGACTGCATTTAGAAATTCTGAAAGATTCTTTGAATTTCTGGAAGACTCTCGCCTCTTCTACAACGTTCCTTCAAGGAACCATGTCTGACCAAAGGCGCGACGATTCTCCTTGTCTCTAGAGACAGCCAATTAGAGAAAGTAATAAACTCATCATATATTCTTAATCTCCCACGACTAAACACAAATATCGCTCCACAGACAGGTCTCTTTTGTTCAACAACGTCTCGATCTAATGATCGGATTAAGGATCCGATGTAGCACTAAATCTCTCGCGGTCATAAAGCGCGTTCGCTTGGACTTGACGTCAGCCATTATCGTGCTTCGACTTTGTCGGTGAAAAAGTAACGTGCAGCAACTGTTTGCCGAAAGGTGTACAAAATGACGACGTACCGATTACCTGTGTTCGTGTTTGGAGCGTGATACTGCTCCGAGCAAACAGGATCTTCTGAGAATATCGCGATTTAAGCTCCCAAATCCGATTTTATTGGCAGCGGATCTCCTATCAGCAGTTATAGGACCTATATAATTATTGCTACACCGGAGCTAGTGGCGGGAAGTAAAATGTTTATTGTAAAATTTGGGGTATGGATGATTCTACTTGTGAGAATTTATATTGATAAAAGAAAATATTCATTTCTTCTTTTAGATGTTAATGTGGACGTTCATGTGAATTTTTATTTTTATTACCACAGCTAGTTGAATGGAAGCTAAGCAGAAGTTTCTCTATTTTACATTTTTAATTTAAAACTTCAATTTGGTACTTAAATTCATCTGGTACTTAAATTTGCCATAAATGCATAAACACCTGCAGTCTAGTAACATTAAGTATAATGCTTTCCAGTAATAACTTATTTTTTACGAGTAGAAAAATCTTACATATTCAAAAGAGAGGCATTTTTGTATTATACTCTTATTAATTCGAAGCAAGAGCAACTAGACCACGAAAACAAGTTTCTCCTGCCGTTGTAATTCCCTGTATCGAACTTTAATTAATTAAAAATTTGAAGAAGTTTTTTCATTAAAAATAAACAGTAGCTAGAGTAATCTAGGGCTCCGTTACGATCGATTTTCTATCTGGCAACTTGCTGTAACGATACCAAAGATTTATATGGATCCATGGAAGTTGAGTTGAATCGTTTTCCAATGATTTCCACGTAATAGCTAGCCTAGCTATTTCGAGAGGCGTAGATAAGGGACAAGTGGCCATTCGTGAAGAATTTTCCACTAGGAGTCGCTTATTTACGAATTTTGTCTAAACTGTGCAGGTCCTCGTGTTATCGGCGTTTAGTCGTCTGAAATCCTGAGGCGATTGCCCGAGACACCGATTTCGTCGAATCAAAGTTATATCATCGATGAGATAACGAAAAGAATCAGCTCACGTCGATCGAGAACGTGCCAGAAATCTCATTAACTCATCTACTCCAGACACTAACCAATTCTAGGGATAAACAAATCCTAATGGTTCCAGTAATTACACCCGTCTTGGATCTTTAATTAAAATCACATGACTCCTTTTTAACACATTGCCGATCGATTAAGAGGATTAAGAAAATTTGTTAAAATTCCTATCTTAACTCAAAACTTCAAAAAGAGTTTAACAAATCTTCACATTTTCCTATTGTTATAGGTATGAAAAGACGAAGTTTTCCTCGAATCGTTTAGGAGATGATCGCATTCTTCGCTGTCGACGCAACCTATACTAACTAAGGCACGAAGCAGACCGATTCGTCTCGCTAAACGCGAAGTCAAACAGCGTACCGATAAGTCGTGTCATTGATAAAACGTTTAGTGGCGATCCAGCATTATTGACATTATCTCCGCGCGCGGTGTATTGCACGATATAAATTATGACGTTCACCGAGAAGCGCGCGAGCTTCTAACGCGGGACTAACATAAGTTATGCAACGTTTGTCCGCGGGTGCGCATAACAAGTCCCATAAATATTAAACGAGCGGCACACTTGATCCCACGTCCGACGATTTCAAAAGAAGCCCGATGCGTCGGATCTTCTTATCTCCCTGGAGCTTCTCTCCCGATCAAAAGTGTAAGAATTGGAACGTCATCCCCTTTGTCTTAATATTTGATGCCTGGGGATGTTTGTACCAGTTAGGGATCATTTTGCGGGGGTATTGGAGTTTTATGGATTTTTTGAGAGTATTGAAATTGATGAATAGGTCTTATTTATTTACTTAGTATGTGGTAGCGTTAGGAATTTATTAAAGGGTGAAGAAAACATAGAAAATTTCTATGTTTTAGTGTTAATAATTTCCATACTAGATGTTTTATCTTATATTTGTGACACTCATGCGATTTGAGACTTAGGGATATCTCTTCATCCACTACAATATAAACAATTCATAGTTTCTTTTTAATTAAATTTTGTCTTTGATTTTTAAACTTTGATTTGTCTGCTACTATAAGCATTAGGCACAGAAGGCTAAAAAATGAGATGGCATTATCAATGAGACAAGATATGGTGAGTAACAAGTTCGAAGAAATGAATGAATTAATAATATCCATATGTGCTTAATGTATTAATAAGGCTTGAGTAGAAAGCATACAAAACAGACTTCTTGCAAAGCAAATGAGTTTCTGCAATCTTTTGGGCATAATTTTAGACAGGTCAACGACCAAAATGATTAAGAATGATAATTGAATATTCATTAATCTCACTGTAATTAGTGAGTACCAGAGTTCCTTTAAACAAGAATGCTCTTATCTCCGTAAGAGGTCCTTGAGTACACATAAAAGGGTTTAGCTGTTCCCCAAAACAATTCCCTTAGGGAAGCACTCCCCCCAGTTGCCCTCGGCTATCATTGATAAAACTCGAATACAATAGGTAAACTGTTTTCGCTACTATTTGCACGAGGTGTTATCTAATCAATACAGTACGTAATAAAAAGGAAAAGTATCCATACCTGAGATAGTGGCCGATGAGCAATTTGATTGGGGAATAAAAGGCCATTCGATTCTTCTGGAAGGTGTCGAATTCCGTTCATGTTCGATTACTGAATCTCCCTATCTATCGAGCAGCTCTTCGAATCTTACACAATCTATTCCGTAATACTATCGCGTCACAACTACTTTGTTAGCCTTCGCAGAGGTATTTATTCGAGAAAGTTTCCTTAAGTTCGCTGACCACTTTTCAGAATGAATCTCGACGAGACTTTGCGTCTCTGGATTTCTACTGGATTTGAACCGTAACCTCTGCGAAGACAGAGGATTTCGTTCAGCAAGACGTCACGTGGAATTTCTGATTCTTGATTTTTAGTGGGCGTCGATAGCCAAAGACAGAGACAGTGTATTCGATGCTCGTACCGGCGCGCTTGTCAGTGAAGCAGCGTCAAACTGGAATATTAATTTTACTAGTGGAAACGTGTTTACAATGACTGAAATGAGCACGCGCGGAGCGGCTGATATGCGAGCTTAAGATTACTTAGTGTATCGCGAACTTTGGTGACGCTGTATCGGTGGTGACGAATTTCCATGTATCAACACTTTTGTTGGGCAAGGATCACTGTTTCTTAGTTATTCGTGCTTAACTGTACTTCATTATATAGGGGGAATTGAGTCCATTAGCATGGGAGACAGACGGCTGGAGGAAGGAAGGAGGAATGTCGGCAAAAGATTCGAAGGAAATTTCTGTGTCATCAGAGGCATTCAACTTTTGCCAGAGAGGAATAGTTTAAATTGAGTCATGATTATATGTTCGCTCCAGTTGTTACGTTATCTTTGCTTTTCTTAAAAATAATAGTTATCTCTGTTTATTTGTGTTCCATATTAAATATACTTGCGATTCAACTAAACTGAGCTCACTAGATAAGAAATTTCGAGTGTTTAGTATAAACTCGTGGAAACAATTTAATCGCTAGGATTTAATAGTGATAGGATGTGTCCTAGATTTCTTCACAATTCAATGGTTTTAACGTGACACCTGTAAACATGTATGCTAGTCTTATCTTGCATGAGGATTGAGTAGCATCTGAAGTCAGTATGCAAGTCGGTATACATTTAGTACCCTCTGGAGTCAATTAAGTGGCGTCTGACCACGACTGGTCGATTCTACTTAAACTTCTTACCGCCTGGGTCAGCACTAATCTACAAAACTCGAAATAACCTTTTGTTTGATAATGTTCTGAAGGAAGCAAGTCTGATTTTGTAACTAGTTTTTAAGATCCTATCACAGTTCTAAATTTTCGACATGATATGCGCTAAAATATCAAAATTTCAGTGGTTTCAGGGATCAAATCTGTAGCGGACGCTATTAAAACACGTCTGTTTATTAGGGTGACGTCCGGTGATCAGTTCGAACGTGCTTGATATGATAATGAGAGTGCTCATGCATGGGCAAAATACCGTCCTTCGTCGCCATTGTTCGATAGCCTCTAAATTTCTTAACCTTCGTGAAATATCTATTAACCTTCAGCCTACGTGGCGTATGATAATTTGTTTTTTTGGTCCTTGATCACTAGCTATATTTTAATGTCTACCGTAGCTGATATCCACGAAAATTGATATAAAAATATAGCATAAATTCTGTGAAAGCAAAATAGCAGCAATCTTCGCGTAAATTGGTATTTTACACTTTACCAATTTGTTTCATGATACATTACTGAAGTATATATTTTTCACAGCGCTCAACATTGTGTTTAGTACAATTACGATAAGTGTCACTTGCAACATGGTGATACGACGTACGAGTCTACATCATTTAAAATTAAATAACACAGATAATAGACACTGTTCAACGATTAAAGAATAGAATAATTTAAGAGCTTAATATAATGTTAAAATTGTAGTCAGAAGAATTCTTTTCTCAGATCTCTGCCGTCTTCTTGCGTCGCGAAGTAGATGTGTCCCGTTCCATGACAGTCTGTACTTAATCAGTGGTTACCGACAGTGTTAGTCTGGCGCGCCTGTGTTATAGGCAACTTAGGAAACGAAATGCAGCTCGTGCACTCATCTCGCAGGCGTGCAGAACATCGACGAATATTTGCATTATCTTTCGAAAGAGATAATATACATGATAGGTATTTGAATATTCAGAGCAACAAGTGAATCCACTTCTAATCTGCAAATAAGTGCTAATCACACAGGTTATCAATGTGTTGATTTCTATCGTACATTAATAAGTGCAGTAGTAATTACACTACAAAGAAATGAGACGTGCAATCTTAAAGGTACATGTGTATACTTATATCTTAATCGTTGTTGAGAGATATATTTTTGTCGAACCTTGTTTTTATGATGATTAGTGAAATCTAGGATACAAAGTTTCAGATTCTATAGAATAATGGATTTCAAGGAAACTTCTTGTCTCCTTCTCAGTGCGCCTAGTGCTGTATTAGATACACTAATCATTTTTACTTCATTTGCAATCAGTATGGGCCAAGACGACTCTGATGCAACGAGCCAGATAAAAAGTTACATAACTTATTGCAGTTTTTACTGTGCCTCTGTCGTTTTCTCAAGCTCTTTTATCTATTGTCCTGCATTATAATTTTAATCGATGCACTCGAGTTCACGAAAAAAGATAATTCTCTTTTTACCCCTCTTTTTCTTCTCACGTTATTAACTAGGATTTCTCTCGCGTATTTCATTTCCTAGGTTGCTATTAATTATTTCATGTCATTGACAAATAATGTATTCCATTTTAAGAATAAATATTTCAAGGTATTTCCTCTGCAAGAGAGAACAGCTGTTACAAAATAATCCCAGATCGATATTTCAAACTTCAGCCTCAATTCTTGTCATCATTTTAGACATTCCTTATTTGCTATTATGTAAGTCTTCGCAGTTTCTCAGAGAACCTCGCTGATATTCGAGCATTCTTCAGTTTCACTCTTCCATGCTCAAAATTCTTCTATAAATCTTCAGAGTCTCAAATCATGATACTTCGAACCTTTTATTACTGCACTGAACTGAAATATTACCATCCATTATTCTAACGTGACTATCAACTTCTTCGAGAACACGTATATTTCATTTAAATAGTAATATTACAGTACAGAATACTTAACAGTGCTGAATTCAGACGATTAAAGTGGTTCACCAGCGAGTCGTTGAAGCGTGGCATTTTCTAAACGATCCAAAACAAAATGAAGCAACATGTGTGTGACGTGCACCATCGCGATAGTTAGAACGCGAGGATCTCGAGAAGGTGCACGCGTGTCTACACGCGGAGACCTTAGCTTTGCTTCAGTTCAATCTTATCGTGCGGTCCGTTCACATCTCCTGGGATATACTAGTTACCATTTCCCTAACGGTAACCACCGTGCCTCTCGACTGACCACTTCCAAATTTCGACTGGGAAAAGTGCGTGAAAGTGCCTCGCCGTTCCAGCTGATCCAAAATTTCTCTCACACTGGAAGCCTCGAAGCTTTCGAGCTTTTTCTGAGATTTTTACTCTGAGAGGGACTTAAGCTTAGTTACTTGTCTTGAACTGAACTTGGACTGAACCAAAGGGAGAATTTGAAGAATTAAAGACCTATCTTGTAATAACTCTCCAGTTTGTGACTTTTTCTTTGGTTCAAAATAGCTTCGAAACTTTCCCAATTCTTGACATTTTGAAGGACTTTTCTAGTTGCAAGAAAAATCTCAAAGCAAGTAACTAAAATTAATACCTGCTTCTTGCCCTCCCACAGTGATAACTGGACCAACATAAAGAAGATCAAGAATCCTCAAACCTAACCCAAAACAACTCTCAATTTGATAAGTTCCAAGAAAAGTGTTTACCAAAAACATGAAGAGCAACTCCTTCCACCTAGTCTCGAGCAGTTCTCAACCAATTCCATCATCGTAGAAAAACCTTCCCCTCATCAAAAGTCCAAAGGCCACTGAAACTTCTCTGAGACTCGTGATGCCCTGTTCCAGCATCAATCTCCACCCAGAATTTGTTCGAGGGTTCGTTATCGACCGTATCAGATAACCAGCGTATCGTCCGCGAGGCATCGATCAAGCTAGTCATCAGCGTAGCCAGTGTCTTGACAGCGAGTGTCCGAAGTCCTCTTGCGAGTACGCTTCGTGGAAAAAGCAGGAATCGAATTTCCTGAAAGCTCTTAAGCTCGACCCTCCCTTGGGCAACCCTTCTGGTCTGAGAGGGAGCCATGGAAGTGGAAGGGATCGGTAAACAGGAACAGGCCAGCCGATCCATCAGCAATTAAACGCCTCGTCCAAAGGCAGTGTTTTCAGTGACTAGAGGATTGATTCGGTTCGAAGGTGTTCGTCGAGCTGAAGAATGATGGTGTCACCTGGCATGAGCCTAGTGGCTGCTGGAGTCGCTTCTGGGATCTGCTTTCTTATCTTCGCCAGCATCCGCAGAGGGTGAGTGACGAGCAATTTCTCGAGGACCTTCCTCATTAATTTTCCTGTTTGCCTGGGAGAAGGGAGGGGGTAGATCGTCGGGGAAAATTGAGATCATGGGAGTAGGTCGATGGAGCGTAAATCGTGTCTCTCTTATTAATTTGCATCTGTCATCGTTGGTCGTCGAGGTTCTGCAGGATTTTTCATTTTAGTCGTCGCGGGAAAACGCTTCGCTTTCGTGGCGATATCGCGGATACGTGTTAACGATGCGTGACGTAGATACGAGCACACGCTGTTTGTTTGCGATGAGCTTTAAGTGTCTCGCGGCCGCCAGCCTCTTCGAGGACTTCTTGCCGAACGTTCTTGCTTTTCTTGCGTCTCCTCGCGCGATTAGAAATTGTAACAATCGGCTGGCTGAGTCTCTCGAGCCTGTGAAATTTAGAAATCGCGCCTAATCGCTTTGGGATTTTAATCGATTCGATTTCTTCGTCTTGTCGACGCTTCAGCGACTTCTTTCAAGACTGTTTCTTGTCCCTGACGTGTAATAAGTCGGGAGTGCTTTCTAACTACTGTTGGGTTGGTATTCGTTCCAGATGGGATTTAGACGAATTAAAGTTATCGACGGTGAGGCTTGTTATCGCGAGTCAACGTTCAAATTACTATGGCCTCGTTGACAGAAACCAGAAAGCGATTGCTTATTTCCTGGCGGCTACGGTAGCTTTATGTGTGGCGTAATCTCGATGGTATTGGCGATTTTTTTATATGATAGTGATATATAATTGAAAACAATGGGAGAAAGACTCGAGATAGCTACGATTCATTGGTTACCGAGGGAGTAAATAAACGTGATTGTTGTTTTTTGTTGTTTCGACAGAATTCTGATAACGTTTGGGATTATCTGAGAGACAGAGATAAAGAGTATAGACCTATGACCTTATAGAGGTAACCCTTAAAAACGCGAACATACGACTCTGTTTACTAAATAGTATTTAGAGTCACGTGAGAGTCACCCAGACCTTCACCTTGAATTCTCATTATTTAAAACAACAATTTAAAGCAGATGCATTATTCATTAGCAAAGTATAAATAATGATGAAATTTGAATATTTTAGATCCTCATAATATCGACTTAAAATTTGCCAAAAAAATAACAACAAAACCACCTTCGACTGTGTCCAAACACTCCAATACGTAAACATGAATTATCGCAGTGACTTTCGCGAATAACAATCTACTGCGCGATTAGAGGCAAGCGTCGATATCGTCCTTTTAGATCTCTCTTGGCACTGATACCGATACGTCGATAGCAGAGAGCGAAGCCTACCTGGTTTCTTAACGATCTCGTTGGAATGTCTTCGGTACTCGCGCGGCCACGGAACGAGGTTCACGCGTCATTTCAAGTCCGTGGCCAAAGTAGTCCGGGCAAAGGCCTCCGGAAGAATCCTTGGCCGTTATGACCCGCGAGCTATGCGTGCACACGCGCGCATTTTCACGCATATTTATACAGGGTGTTCGACAACAAGTGTCAGACATTTTTAGGAACGATTCTATAGAGATATGAACTCTTGCAAAGTAGATTCAAATTCGCGTGAAATGTGTCTGACTTGGGACTTATTCTACTGGCAGAGGGCACTAGTTATATCAGTCGTAGCGAAGTCAGTAGACAGAGTCCTAAGTCAGGCACTTTTCAGAGTAGTTGTAAGAAAGATCAAAGTTCATTTGACTTTTGCTAAACAAAAAACAATACCTTTTTAATAAGAATTCAATGCAGAAGTAGCTACAATTTATACTATTTTATGTGACAGAAATTAATTTAATTGTACTCGTCTACCACAGATATTTGAACAGTAAACAAGACATGCCCAAAAATAAATGTTAAAGATATTTTAAGAAAATTTTCATGCACAAAGTAAGCGTCATATGTAGAAGATAGAAAAAGATGATTTTAATTTTTCATAACACTTTGCGCATACATGTGTCCATGAAGGAACATATTCGCTTACGACATACGCACACGTGCAAGAAACGAAGTTCGGTATGCAGGGCTTGCTTTTATTTATTCTCTCTCGATCCAACCAGTCTGGCGGGTGTCGTTCGATATTCTCCTTTTTGTCTTGAGCACCGACTGAATTACGTTTCGGTGATTTCCCTTGATACGACGATGGTAAAAATCTGGGAACCCTCGAAAGGGTTGGAGATCGTGAAACGCGAAACGAAACGGCACACAGGAATCTTTGCAATGTCAGTGCTTCCATTATTATAGAAGGTCGACTCTGTCATTTAAACTAAAGCTTTTCCAATCGATTGTCGCAAATTGTTCAGTTATATAGCTCTTTTAAGAGTTAATAATTAGCGAATTCATTAAACAGTACTCACGGGTCTCTCAGCCATCCCAACAGTCCTCGATACGTGTATAGTCAACGTTTGGTATAGACTAGGCTAAAGTTGTGAAACTGGGCACTATTTACATTCGTACATCGTTTACTCTATTTTCCTTGGAATACTGTATCAGAAGACGATACGTAAATACACTGAGTCAGAGAACAAAATTTTCTTCGAATCAGCCTAGCGGCAGGTGGAGTTACTCGTATTGGGTAATTATACATTAGTCATTTCTTGAACTTGAAAATAGACATGATAAACAGTTCATTTCCTTCCTTTCTATACTCCCAACTGGAAGCTTCGAACCGTTTTACAATTCTCATTAGAATTTTCTTATATGATAAGTTTCCTCTTCACCTTCAGCTCCCAGATACCTAATTGCTCTTTACGAAGTGATAATTATCACTTTGTTGCATCAATTTATGCATCAATATTATACCAATATTATACTAATTCTTCGCTAGAATGTCAATTCGACACCAAGGGACAAATTGAGTTAGGAATATCTGAGAGACAAGCGATGATTAAATTCCAATTTTCATCAACCACGTAATTGTGACAAAGCTATCCACGTGCAGGCCATAGAGGCAGCAATCGAAATAGAAAGACTGAATTCCCAGACTAATCCCCCTGAATGATGAATCGAGAATCGCGCTCCAGTGTTACGCGTGTTTCGTAACAGCGTTACGTGTGACCAATTCAGCGGCGGGAACTTCGAAATCGTCTAGCTTCAGTGTAATTCGCGGTCCCTTTTGTTTCTCGTCTCCGCTCGGCTTAATAATTCAGTCCAGATCGATATCAGGTGCCCGTGTCCCGAGATAACGAGCATACATTGTTTCGACGTAAGTTGACCCAGATGAAAAAGTAATTTCTTAACGAATGTGAACTCCGCCGAGCGCGAGAATCCCGCGGAGAGAATATATCCTCGAGGTGGAGGGGAGCGTCTGTGACCCTGGTGCACTCGGAATAAATGACGCGAAAATACTTCCGATCGACCTGCGTCCCGTTGGCATTCTTCAATAATTCATCGACCGACGATAACGCCGCGATAAAAGGCCAGTACAGAGTTTTATTATTCACGAGACAAATCTGTCGGGAGGGTTTGCTGCCGTCAGGCGCTTGTTTCCTTGACAAATGGAGTATCATTAAATTATAGAGGGAGGAGTAATAATAGGAGCCCTGCTCGCGGTGCAATTCGTCAGTGAGATGAAAGGGAGGGTCTTTGTGTAAATATGAGGTGAGAGGGTGAAACGAAATTTTCTCGTTGAGAGCTTTGTCTTCGAGGTAATTAATTTCCCTTGTCCGACTACCACTTGCCGTTTCCACTCGCGCTGTGGCGTCTCCAAGTGTTGGTATTGTGGCAGGGAATGGAATAAATTGTGAAATCAGTAAAAAGATGAATCTCAATATCGTGGTAGGGAATTCTGCCTAGGAAGTAATTAATTTTCTTTGTCTGGATACTATTTGCACTTTCTACTTGTACTGCAGTTTCCCCAGATGCTCGTAACGTGACATAGAATGGAATAAATCACGAAATGGGTGAACAGATGAATCGAAATTTCATCATAGAGTTCTGTATTCTTGAGGTCATTAATTATCCTTGTCTGGCCACTGCTGGCCCTTTCTACTTGCACAGTGGTGTCTCCAAATGCTGGCACTATAACAAAGAATGAAATATATCATGATATTGGTGAACAAGTGGATCGAAAATTCACCGCAGAGACCTCTGATCTTGACGTCACCAATTTCACTTGTCTGACTGCGACTGGCCCTTTCTACTGTCACAATGATCTCTTCCAATATTGGTACTACGACAAAGAGTGACTATAACCACGAGATAGGAGTAAAAATTTGCCTGAAATTTTATCACAGAGATCCCTGTCTTTGAGGACACTAATTTCCCTTGTCTGTCTACTTCTAGCCCTTTCTACTTTCACAGTGGAACTTCCAAACATTAGTAACTTAGCAAATATGAAACAAGTCGTGACCAGCTATAATAAAATTCTGTAAAAAAATCAAGAACCTGGAGGTTGAAGGTTGATAGTAGAAGAATGTGGAAGCGAGAAATATTACCTGTCATTCTGAATGGACAATAGGATGCGAGTGGACGGACCAGTTCTTGCGATGAAGTGCGAAACACTGCGATTTCATGGGCTGACGGGTCGCAGATGTTGGAACCCGAGCAAAACGATGGAAATGCGTCGGAGTGTTATGAACGGAAGCGGGAATCTCTGGTACCGTTAATAATCACGATAATTTGCATTCGATACACGGTAAATGCCCATCAAGCTGGAACAGGTCTACATTAAACCATGCCTTGCATTAAATAATACGTGTCAGTATATTGCTCCGTATTAAATATTACGGAAAATGGAAAATTCTGCGAATAAATACTCATCTTCATGTTACGCTTTCTCTACTTCAATTAAAATATTTAAATAAAAGATAATCCTACTTCGGGTACAACCATTCTGATCAAGAGCAACAGGGCGAATTTATTTAAAAATATTGTACTTTTTGAAAATGTAAAATACTATTGTACCAAACCCATCTAATATTCTCATGTTTTATATTCATACAGTAGCATTTTACATTTCCAAAACTACTTAGGATATTTTTTAGTAGCTTCATATTGTTGCGTTTGATCGAAAACTTTTCCCAAGGGGTGGTATTAGCATTTATGATATATTGTGTCCAAATTGGGATCATCGAAGCACTAATTCGGAGATTACAACTCGGTTTCATTCGCATGACGCAACCAGTACGCGTAAATGGGTACTACAGCTGGCAACGGGATAATCGCAGAGGTGGAATCTCGCAATTAACGCGGGAAATCGATGGGATCAGAGCGCGCAAAGGTTCCATCAACGTACATGCACATTTACCAGCGAGCGCCGTCATTTTCCAATGGCATCGTGACGCTCTCACGATCCTCGTTCTCGTTCCTGTGACACACATCGCGAACAATTAGAAACCGTTCGTACGAAAAAACCACATCGAACGACGCACTAGCGACACAAAAGCCGCGCACGTGAGCGTGCTGGAGGACGCAAGAAGGGAATTACCATGACGATTGGGATATGAAATATGAAGGTGTTTATGAATGCGGCCGATGTAGCCTACGCCCACGCAGGAATTGTAATGTTCCTGCGAACGGGGGAGGTTCGTTGAAATTTGACGGCCGTTACGACAACAGTTAGATAACTTTCCGCTTCCTTGACGTAATATGGGTAAATGGTCTTGAGAGGCGATGGGAATTTAGAATAGGTCAGGCCTAATCATATTGTTGCCTTGGGAGGTCCTTGTAAGGATTAGCTAAAATGTGACGTAAGGACAGTGAATTGAATAGAGAAGTGGAACTCCAAGGAAGAGAAGTCAAATTCCAGGCTCAGAATATTTGTGCATTTTTTAGAGAATAGAAAAATAATACTGGAGACTGGAATAATTGGAGAAGAAATGCTGTATACATCTAAAAGCTGCACTTGGAACCATGGTTCAAGGATTCAATTTTATTTTCACATTCTAAAAGCTTGAAGTTCATAAAAAACCTGAAGCTTGAAAGACAGATAAAGTGTCTTGAAGATAAAAGACTCTTGAAGAAGAATTCTACAAGCATTATACAATGATCATCAGATAGGGATGTTATAATGATCATCTACTAACTCCTACGTCGAGAAACTTCCCAAGAACTTCCAGCACTTCAGACATATTAGATAAATAATTTAATTTATCTTGATTATAAAGAAGAGAAATTAAATCTGAACAGCACCGATTCTCACAGTTCTCTAAGAATCGCCTAGATCCAAGAATCACCATTACAATGATATTACTAAAGATCCAAGAAATCCTCAAGCCAAGGAGGACCTCAGTAATCATTGGATACTTACCACACCTAGATCCAAGAATCGCTATTACAACCATACCCAAGAAATCCTCAAATCAAGAAGAGTTTCAGTAATCACTAAACACCTACAACTCCTCTATCTAAGAATCGCCACTACAATAGCTCCATAAAAGTCCAAGAGATCTGCAAACCAAAAAGAGTCCCAATAATCACTAAATATTCACCCCACCTATACCCAAGAATCACCATTAAAATCACATCTACAAACACCCAAGGAATCCTCAAGTAAAGAAGTATCCCATTACCCTCTAAATCCCTACAACACCTTTTCAATCCCCATCAACACCTTCCTCCAGATCCCCCACGAAGAAATCTCCCGAAAGCCCCCAACAACACAGGCTAGACTTCCACTGGTCCCTCGGCACGTAGTCCAGCCAACAGACAGGTGTGTCCACGTGCAACTCGCTCGCGCACGTGAGGTCAAAAGCGGTCCCTGAATCCGTGAGCAAGACCGGAAGCGTGTGTGGTGGACGATTAGTCATGCGTGGCTCGGACGTCGCGTCGGCTGAACAGCTTCGGTTACCCAGGTGGGACGAGGAGGCGACGAGGCAGACGACGAGGTGGAAAGACGCCGAGGAGACAACAGAGGAGCATTGGGATGCGCGAGCTTAGGCCACGGGGCACGGGTGTCGTTAATGGTAAAACGTCGTTACACAATGGCCGTATCAAACCATATTAAACAATAGGTTCGAACGGCGCGTAGGGGGACCGGAAGCAGAGGAGGAACCGTACGGGGGAGCCGAACAACGGGCCCCCTTCATTGTTGAGATGCTCCGTGTCGCGGATAGTCAGTCAGTCGGGGTATTCTGCCTCTCGTGTTGTCGTTGCAACGCTGTTTTCTTTCTGACGAAGAAAGAAGTGATCTGTTCTCGAGAAACATCCTCCGAAACTTCTGCCATATTGGAATATTAAGCAAGAGGACTGAGACTTTTCTAGCATCTTATTACCTCAGAGGAACAAATAACAGCCAAGGAGAAAATATTCCATTTCTCACCTGACTGTAGTATTGACACGTCCTGATAAGCAGTGATTCTGAGGTACATGTATAAGATCAAGTGTTGAGTTGCATATGAGCTTCCCTTTGTGAGGTTTTGTGACCTGAAGACCATTGTGCTGTATGAGAGAACGTAGATAGGAGCAGCTGGGACTTCCTTCTTCATGAAAGCGGCCGAGGCGAGGCGGCTGATCAAGATTTTTCTCTTGAGGACCATCCTCTGTCGCAGAAAGCGCGAGAAACGGTAAGAATCGTACTCGCTTGCTGAAAGCACGCCGAACAGTTCGACCAGTTTCGATCTGCCGCCAGAACCCGCCCGTACTTTCTATCGATCGCAAGAAGATCGAGGTTAACGGTTCCCGTGATAGGAGGAATCGGCGCGCCGATTGAACATCCGTGAATCGGGACCGCATGCTGAGCTTTAAACCCTGGTTCGTGATTTCAACGGTTCGCCGAGCTGAGAATGTTAATTACGGTTAGGTGGTCGTCGTGGAGTCAGTCGTCTGGAGCTTGGTTATTCCTAATCACGAAGCAATTCTGTTCGAGGTTTCAATAGGAGAGGCGGCTGTAAGATTGTCGGACTTTCGCTTGACGAATGGTTTCATGTGGAACAATTTGTATTTTTTTTGCTGAGTTTTGGATAGTGAAATGTGATTACAGGTAGACTTTTTGGGGTCTGTGTTTGTGTTAGATTTTGCTTTTTTCTCGGTAGATTAATGCATTTATTCATTTAGTAGATGAGAGGGGCAGAGTAGCAGAGGCTGAGAAATGAAAATATTTAAAAATTAACAAGTTTGTATATTTGAATATTTGAATATGTATATTTCAATTTGTAAATTTGAATTGAGAACCATTTGCACTTGACAATGATCATACCAGCAATGATTCAATACTCTTGTGGTCAAAGAAAACGACATGCACGAGCACTCAAAGGGACGAATAGACCATATGTCTATGGAAAGTTGACCGAAGTCGTGTAAACACTCGAGAGAACAAGTGGGCCAATAAATTGCTGATAATCGTGGCGATCATTAGCATCGCAATTCCGCCTACACGAAAGCACTAGGTGAATTATAGGTACAAGCGCGCGCTTTCAACTTTCACGTTCAATATATACTTAGGAATTCGCCACTTCGAAAGCCTCTTTGTCAGGAGTCCCTGACGATTCGAGTAAAGCTCTCAATCGATTCTTGACAATTTCTTGAGGCTCTTGGCACTTCGAAAGGTGGCCTTTCGTTCAACCCGCGAGCGTGTTTATTATGTAACAGAGGAACTTCGAGAGAGACAGCTGAAATTACACGATCGTTATGTAACTGGATTACAGCAGCACGTGGACTTATGAAACGTTGACAGTAGCTCACACAGCATCTGGCAGACTTTGCCACACCGTTCGATAATTTCAACCTGATTTGCCCCTATGATTTCACTCTCAAAACCGGTTATCTAGCAATCTGTCCATAATTATTCGAACCGTTTACATCCTTCTTCCCAAGTGCTGGCTAGCAGCAGTCTAGCACGAAGGAAACTAAAACAAACACTGAGGTAGACCCTAATTTCCATTTAACAATATTTTCCACAAATTTGAATTTCTATCTCACCTAAAATCTACGAGATAATATTTGCATTTTTACTGAAAGAAACTTTTCCCTCGGAGCCTCAAATCCTGGTTATAAACCTGAGGTTCAACTCCGAGGTTTCCCTTGAAATCACAGAATTAAAAGCACAGAGACAAGATAAGGCGAATCTAAAACAGCGCTGTTATTCTGCATTTTCGTTATTTGTAAGCAACTGCTTTCCAAGACATTACACCCGTTTTCAATTACAAAACCGTCTTACGCCACTATGCTCGGGATATTAATAACAGTAGTAAGTCTCGAGCTGAGCGTTAACGAGGAAAAGAGCTGCGGATTCGCGAGGTCAGCCGAGAGCTGAATGCTCAGCGGGCAGAATTTACGATAATGCTAATGGAAACGCGGAATCGCGACACTGCGCGAAACGAAATGCGGAGACGGATCAATTTCCTGTGCACACGGGGTCGACGTGAACGCGACACGCGTTATTATTCACAGTCGACGCTATCGGCTCGTAATTGGAACGTTCTCACGGGACGAGGCGCGCAATCTTGCGAGTTACGGCGCGCTGTTTTCGAAACTAGCCAGGAACTCGCGAGCGCTAATTAGATTTGCATCTTCTAATTCTCGGAGCGACGGCTCGTCGTGCCCAGACGTCCTCGTGTGCTCAGTTGGCCTGCTAAACTTGTTACAGGACTTCGGAGCGCGAAATGGACGCGAAGTTGTAGGAAGCGAGGAACAGTTCTACCGCCCTAGGAGATATTTTCATTTGTCTTTGCTGGAGACTCTGCTATGAATGATTTAGGAATTTAGGGCTCGTTCAGATTAGACAATTTTGTTGAAATCAAGTCACTTGTGTTGAAGGAGCTTTATATTAAGTTTGTGTCCACATAAGACAAGTTACTTAAAATTCAAGAGAATTCACGTCACATATACAGCAAACAGTTTATACTTCAAGGCAAGATGAAGTTGGAAGGATTTCAACTTCTTGAGTATTTTAAGTAGATTTCCTTTTAACACGTATGGCGTGAGGGGTAGTTGCTAAAAGGATCGAAAACAAATTATATTAGGTGTTAATGTTTCTTACAACATAATCGACAATTCTGCGAAAGCAGATATATTCGACGCAGTATTTTGGTATAGTCCTACCATGGACGACGCTTTAAAACGTCTGACATTTAGAGGAATCTATGAAAAGTGACGTAAACTCTTATCGAACCAGCTAAGCATTTGGGAATAATTAATTTGCCAGTCATAGCCAAAGATCTTGCAAAGTTAAAACGTCATCCAGCACGCAACCGAGGTAAATACTTGAGGGAAGCCAGACACTAGGAGCATTAACACTGTATTTACGCTGGGTGGCTGGTCCAAGGTGTGATCACAGTTTAATTGAGTTGTAACAAGTACTGTCCGAATCATTCATGCCTTGGTTATGCTCCAATAGATTAAGTAGATCGAACAAGCATCGTATCTACTGTATTCCAGAGGCGATTAATGGGATGGGTCAAGGGTCAAATAAAAGAAAATTCGTGTGGGAAGAGAAGTAAAGGAAATGTAGAAAAATTTGAGGAGTCAGAAATTCGACAAATTCTGAGATACCAGAACAGTATTCGAAAAATAGAAGGCAGAAGAAATTCAAGAAATAACCGAGATCAACTTATCTAAAAAATTCTCTAATAAAAAAACCTTCTTCTTCACTATAAATTCTTGTACCAAAAATAAGCTTCTCCAGTTCTCAAAATTTGGCCCAAATGAATAGGAAAACAACTCTAGTGGCTCTCATAGAAGGAGAATCCTCGATCCAAGCCGAGCACGTGAAAGGTTGAGACCACGTAACAATTGCGTCTTGCTTTCGACATTACATCATTGCGCGCCATTTTCGATTTCGACCTATAACAACGGTCCCACGGGCGGGAATTTCGTCAATCGGCGAAGAGGTCTCAAGGCGTTCGAACCTTCGTTTCATTTTTCCCTGTCGCGTACAGGCAAAACAGCACGGACGAAATCCAGTGAAAGTCCATATTAATTGATGGTCAGTGGCGCTCAACCTCGTCCCAGAGAAATACTCGTGGCTCAGGCCTGGACAGAAATCTCCTACCATCGAGAGGCTCTCGTGTGCATAACGCCGAGTTTCCCCAACCAACCAGTCCACTGTCACTTTCAAACCGGCAGTCCGACACAAAGGAACGTACACCGCCACCGAGACCATGGCGTCCGCGGAAATGGTCTATGAAGGGTCATCCTGAGAGGACTGTACCATAGTCAGTGATCCTTGGTGAAAATCGGCCCCCTCGAGGTCCTTTCACGTTCCCAAGAGAAGAAAACCTAGTGACCTAGCTCGCCTTGGTCCTAGGAGAGTGTTCGAGACTGAAGTAACCTGGCGTAGACGTTCTCCAGGCCAGGTGAAGGTTTTCGTGAGGAATATAGTGCAAAGAGAAGCTGTTATTGGGAAGAGTTTCTTGAGGCGATTTCGGAGAGCTTACATTCCGTTCTAGAAAGGTCGATCCTGGGATCGACAGTGGTGGTGCTTCGGGCAACTTGTGTGATTACAGAGACGCTGGAAGGAGTTTTCGATTGGATACTGTGAGGAAGTTATCTATGGGAGTTCGAGTTTGTTGGTATCTGAGAGGAAGATAGCTTTGAATTTTGGAAACCTTTGCAAAGTTTCTTTGGGAAGTACTTTTCTGGAAATTCTAATTTCGAGGAGGCCACAGTACTCTGGTTTGGAACTTCGAAAGTTAATTTTCATTCCCTAGTATACCTAAGTCTTCATCTGTCCTCTGGAACCAGATGATAGTAGTGGGGCGGTAGAATTTAACCCAGTGACCCTTTGACCGAATATATACTCAATTAGCAAAACTCTACATAGTAACTGGATAAGTCGTTCTACGTTCAAGACTAGTTCCAGTAGACTCTGTAACCAATCAGCTTCATTCGGTGCTTAATTGTCGGAGAGAGAAGGACTGGAGTGTCAGGCGTGGGTGAAAGAGAAGCGAGACACAAAAAGGGGACGCACGTGAGGACACTGCACGGCTGCTTTTGAAAGTGCCTCGCAAAAAGATCATTAAAAAGAGCCAGGATACGGAGAAACGAATTCGTTGCGGCGAGGAGAGATTGGCGAGGATACACCTGGAGCTGTTCTACGATCAAAGAAGGATTTTAATAAATTAGTGAAACCTAAAACGGTTTAAGGATAGACAAATTATTCGCGTAACACTTCCGTGACCTAATTCGCTAACGACGAGCCAGACAGAGAAACGTTTAATGAGATTGGTTGATAGACTCCCAGAGAAAGATGTCAGGAATCAGGCTGATTGATATACCAGAGAAAACCGAGCCGACAGCGGAACCGTGGACAAACGTTCCAAACGTAGTCGTGTTACGATAGACCTCTGACGAATAGACTCGTGATTCCAGTTCTGGTTCGAGATGCTCGGCTGATTGAACGATTCATCGGCTCGTTAGCGCTGAATCTTCTTGACTTCCGTTTGACCCGCGAAACGGAAGTCGGAGGCTGGGCAGAACGAGACTTGCTGTACACGAACCTACGAAATAAAGTCCTAAAATAAACCAGAGGAATAAAGAAGCTGTAGCGGTTGTTTGAGAGAAGAAAAGAAACCTCCCACGAGTTTTCCACTTAATTAACAGCGACTTCAGCGATGGATCGCGTGCTCCACGGAAGTTCGCAATTATTTTTTCATCTTTGAAGACAGGGACAACGTTTCTCGCTGTGGGCTCGCGAGGGGAAGATCGAGGTGAATGAAGAGGGCGTTCAGGGGATCGAAAGTGAAAAGGGTCAGCATGTTGGCGTACGTTTCGACCGTGATCTCCACGCTGCTGGTGGAGGGCGAGAAGGTGGTCAGTGGCCAGGAGAAGTACAACATGGCCACCTTTATGGTCCTCTTCCTGTTGATTACCATCGAGGTCGTGGTGGTCAAGGTGGTTACCACAGATATGGAGAGGGACGAGGACAGCCACACGGGGATAAGGGCTGCTGCCACCTTCTTCGATCGAGAGGACTGAACCTAGATCTCGTTACCATTTTGTGAAGACTGTGTGTTTTTAGCGAAATTTTTAGGTGACTATTAGGGTTAATTGAGGGGCTTTGTCGACAGTGATTGTAATTGGAGTTTGATCGATTTATATGCTGTGCGAGTTGGATTTAAATTGGACGTTTTGTAGCCTTGGCTATTCGTATTCAAATGCTTGAGAGGCTCCTTAATTATTGGGGACGATTTCGAGAAGATATAGATGAATAGTGAGCGATAGGAAGTGGAACTTTGAGAATATTAATTTGATCTGTCGCGTAGATTAGGTTTGAATTAGAGAAGCGTGACTGATAGTCATAGCACCTATTGTTCAGGATAGTTGAAAGACTGTAGGTACTTCCTTAACTCAATCTTTAATTAGCAACATTAACAATAATTATTATATTATTTATTATCTGCAGAAAATGTATTTTTTTCACTATCGATCACTGTTAATTTTCTCAAACATTCTACAAAAATCGCTGTTCATCATCCGATTAATCGAAAACGAAAATTAATCTAGTTCAAGTCAATTATCCACGAAAATCCTACGATAAGTAACATACAACAAAAATAAGAGACGAAATAATTATTAACATAGAACCCACAAAAATGAGTCCCACTTTTGTTCTCACTTACTGAAATAGAATTCGAGCGATTTCGTTACTAAAAATAGAGTCAAATGCAGCTGTTGTCAATGTAATGTATCGAATTCACGTATGAATAATTGATGAACGAGTGTGCGGGGCGTGTAGGAGAGGAAGATCGAACAAAAGTCGCCGTGTCAAGGATGGGCAGCCTCGCCGTTTTGCAATTGCACCGGAAATAAGGGGAATTATTGACATTTATGCAAGTGACTTCAGAGGAAAATATTGGCCCTGTTTGAGGCGAGCTGCGCTGCGCTGTTGTCGTTTTATTTTGTCTTTTACACACGTTGCGAAACGAAATTTGGATTATCGCCGAATCGAGCGTACAGGCACGGAGTATTTACAAGTCTCGTCTAAACAGGTCGCCCAAGCTCGCGTTCGATGGGATTTTGATTTCGATGCATCATCAGCTAAGCGTGAAAACGTTTTCTAATAGCGCCTGTTGCGCAATCGTCGCGTCGCCGAGGAAAGTTACCTGGCTTTTGATACAAGAAAGGATTTCGAAAGTATATTTAATTTAAACCCGTTATTACGCAACGACACGCTGCACGCTCTCGGTTACAGTAGTTACCGTGCGTGCAGCGCTTAACTTCTTCTCGCTTTAGGCGAGTAGGAATTAATCGCTCCAGAACGTGGGCGTATTTAATACGTGAATCATGCACGCGTATCTTGACAATTACCATCTGTATATAATGTACCTCTTCACGTTGTGTATCGTCGGGTCAAACTATCGATCACTGTACTGTGATCCAAGGGACCAATAAAGTGAGTTCTTTCGACGATTGAATGAACTGTACTCTTTCGTGTCACTCCTTGATCGTTACCCGTGCGAATAATTACTTCCTGGCTCGCTGTGGAACTTGGTACCATTGACTTGCATTGCCCTCAGAGTTGTATTTTATTGTTTCCTGAATTGATTTACTGCAGTCGCTGTTAATTGGCGTGATAGTGAAATTTAAATCAATGGATTTATTGTACACTGACGTGGGAAAAAATGAAATATGTTGAATGGGTAGCGGTGAGGTCGGGCTATTGAATGGAAAATTGTGATAAGTAGTGAGTGGTAAATAGGAAGCAGTGAGCAGAAAGGAATGAGCAGAAAATAGTAAATGAAGTAGTGAGTAGTTTGTAGTAGATGATTGATGAGAGTAAAATAATTGTCCCTGAGTAGCAAAATAGTATTGAGTAGTCTGAGTAGCATGTGAGTAGTGGATAATTTCTGAGTAGTGCATGAGTTGTGAGTCATTCTTGAATAATATGTGAGTAGTCACTGACTAATAAACGAGTAATGAGTAGTTACTGAGTAATAAATAAGTAGTAAATAAATAGTCATTGAGTAATAAGTAAGTAGTGAGTAATTTATAAGCAATTGGCGAACGACTCCACTACTCTGCTATTACAACTGACAATTTTTAAAGTCTGAGTAGTCTCGAAATAGGTAACCCACTTACTACTCAACTACTCTCAAACATCTTATGACTAGTGACTAATTTCAAATAAATACGCGAATTACTCAACTACTCACCATTACCTCCTGAGCAGTTTCTGACTAGTAATCTAGCAGTCGTTAAAAAATAATCAGACAATCTTTGAAAACTAAATGTATGGATCCCGCGAATAAGTGAGCATTACATACCCATTAGTAAGTAAGCAGCAGAATAAAATCACAATGAACTATTGAATAATATATCCTGTATCTCTTCCATCTTCAAACAATTATTATCATCGCATTAACGCGTACCTCACCTTGCAGGAAGGCTGGAGACTCGAAGCAGGAGGCGAAGCAGATTCCCTTCGAGGAAAATCGTTGCGCTTGTTGCTTGAAACCGTTTTTCGTCGGACGCGGAGTGCGGTGCAACGATTGCGGCGCAAGATCCTGTAGGAAAGGCTGCGCACGTTGGGACACGACAGATAACGCTTGGCATTGTCTCTTCTGCCGTCAGCAAAGGTTCCCACGATGATACGTTTGCACCTTGCACAACTTTCGAGCAGTTCTTTAATCCTTCAAAAGCTCTCTCCAGCTATTTTACTATAGAAAGCACAATCCCATCGTAACCACGGAAGATCCCAGCAATCTTTCTGACGAAAAACTGCTTTCAGGTACTGGTTAAGCAAGAACGGCCTCGGGACTTCCGGTGGACCGATCGACGAACAAGATCTACACCGATACTTCAATACGGCTAAATCACGAGTCTACGTGGCAGGTTTGTCTCGCTAGTTTTCGAAATTTCCAGCATTCGTAAAATCGCGAAATAGGGGTAGAAGGAAAACTGAATACTCATGTGTGGATAGTATTTAGTATTCGTTACACGTATTTCTTTGGACACTTTCTCTGTTGATGGGAACATCGACGATGAACGTTGTTACGATTATCTGGAAACGTGTTCGATCCGTGTTATGTAGGCATGCAAATGGTAAATCGAATGTAAAAGTATTTCTAGCGCCATCAGACTACCAATTTCCAGGAAAATATTGTTGGAATATCAATTTTTCAACGCGGAAAAATTCAGTCATATTATTTCCTGCACTCTTTCGATTTTAAAGCTTAGAAACATTTTTCTAAACAGAGTATAGTACTGAGAAAATAATGTTAAGCTTGATACAGAACAAAATTCATATTTTATAAGGCTGCAACATTGTCCTGCGGCACATACTTATGTACATAGATCCTAATATTATTTTTAAAACACTACTATTAATTTTCCTTCGAAAGGAGAAACCAGCCGTTCCCGACACAATTAAAAAAATTGCAACCTAGAGAGAGGGAAAATGTTTCTCATGTCGTGAAAATCAATTCGATGTCCACGATCCGCGATCCCTTATAAATAATGCAGTTTCGAGGCGGTGCAGGGTGGAGCATTCCTACGAGTTCCTCTCTAATGCAGTCCCTTGGAAGGAACCGACAGAGAAAGGATTGTCCATGCTCGTCGCGACACAAGAACGCGGTTTAGCGTCGTGTCACGGTCAATTGTTCGTCCCTTTAAAAGAATTGATTTGCAGGTGGGAGTCTGTGGGCGCGGTGAACGATCGACGAATCGATGCACGACGTGCATACAGAGAAAACGAATTAATTGCATCGCTGCAAGAGATTCGAGCGCTCCCAGCGAGAAATTCAAGCGAGTTTCCACGAGCACCAGCTCGGAAATCGAGTGTCCCAAGGGACGTCGAAGTCTTAGGTAAAACTTTGAAGCAGCTTATTGTTGCAAATCCTTCGAGACAATAAACACCTATCTCGGATCTCCCTTCCGATTATTTCTAAAGAAGCGTCTCGGATGGAAATTTCGATCGACAGTAATCCTGTAGATAATAGGCATTCTTCTTGAAGGCCTAGTTAGGCGAGGCAGAGAAACTAACTTCAACAAGAAACTAACTTCGACACTCGTCAAATCTTTCAAACAGAGCCGCGAGTAAACATCACATGAGAATTAGGGAAATTTCCCCAGAAAAGGGGAAGCAAAGTTAGCCTGGATAGCAGGGCCGAGAAAGTCGTCGGTGAAATGTTAATTGACGCTGATTCAATTTGAATGACGGCGCTCATTGTGCCATCTCATGTTGCGGAGAACGACCGTCCTTGTTCCTCGGCAGAAAAGTCGCGTAACGGAAGAGTAACAATAAGAACGGGTCGAAAAGTATCTCACGGTGGATTCTCCGCAATGCTCATTGTTCGCTGGCCAGGCCTACGATCTTTCCGCGTGAATCGTATCTGAGCGTTTGATCAAGAACGAGCTGTGATCTGAGCAGATATTCAAGACTATTTGGTGTGCTCGTGGAAACTAGCTTTTCTTCGCGAGAGCCGAAAAATGCGCGCGTCCTAACAGGATCTACGATTCGTTTTATTCGGTCGACCAGTGAACCCGTCACGCGGGTCATCTGTGCCGAAAAGATGAACTACAGGAACTTGAACTCGCGAAGGAACTCAATGAGGCTTGAATAACTGTTTTTTCGGTACATCCTGCTACTTGCTCTGTGCTGGGAATTTTTGGAGTGAAATATGCTTGAGAATTCAGAAACAGAGGAAAAAAATTGGGAGATTATGAGACAGTAGAGATGAGAAAAATTGAAAGCAGAGATTAGGGTATCTAGAAATTAATATTCTTGGATTCCTTTTTTTATAGATTTTATTTTCTTAAATTGTTTTTTAATTTTACATGTTTATTATCTTTCTAGTATAGCGAAGAGTTTGTTAAAGTTGATAAGGAAAATTGTTGCAGAAAAATTTGTTGCCACGTGTCAGGATTCCTTTTTGATTAATCTCCATTCGAACGCTAATTAGCGGAAGTTTAATTAAACTGCGTCCTGTTGATAGAAGAATTATGGATGATTTGAAAAGACTTGGCGACGCTACTCCAGATGCATTCTTTGCACGTCGGTTTCTCCGTTTATATGTATTAACCACGGCCTATTCCAAGGCTCAGTTCTTTCGCCAAACATGGTCAGACGGCATCGTGCCGAACACTTCTGCCCCTGTTCTTCGTTTTTCGCGGCCCAGAGGATCCTCGCTCGTTATTTCTTCTAGGAAACGAGCGGAGTTCTCTCGGCGCCCGCTGCATTCCGCTCGGCAGAATTTCAGGAAAGCAGATCCTGAGGATGAATTTAAAATCTGATGGAAGGTCCCTCGGAATTAAAACAAGGTCCACTGAATTCGAGGATTTAATTGTTGATGAGATTTTAAGATGTAATGCGTAATTTTTGATAAGCCCAAATTTAAGTATTTGAAAATTTTTAAATTTTCAAATTCTCAAATTTTCGAATTTTCAAATTTTCAAATTTTCAAATTTTCGAATTTTCGAATTTTCAAATTTTCAAATTCCCAAAGTCGAAAATTTTCGAATTCTCGAAACTTCAAGTTCTATAATTCCTAAATTCCCAACTTCTCAAACTCTTGAATTTTCTTTAAAACGTTAGCTCAGCAGTGCACTGGTATCTCAACGACCCCCTAATACCGATTGCCCACGCTATCTCAATACTTGCACAGAGCATTCATAACCGTCTCCTCATTCATAAAGCTTCCATTCTCCCCAAGAAGCAATCCTCTTCATGTAATTCCGCTCAGGTTGGATCTCTGGGGCACGACCAAAGCGCGAGATCTCTGAGTCGCGTAAAAAAGGAGTTGCATCAGGTCAACGTCTCTCTCGGAACGTCGAAGAATGTAAAGACGATTCCGTATTTTCCATCGCGTAGCATCAGAAGGAAAAGGAGAATCGTAACGGCGGCCGTGATCGCGGGACGTCGGTGGAATCGATTAGAAGTCCCCTGGGGCCCGAATTCCGATCGGTTTTCGGTCCCCTTGGAAACGGAACTCCCTCACGCTGCTCGCTCTTATTGTCTCCCGAGGCCCCAGAGGTGGCGAACCTCAGTTCTGCTCCAGTACTCATGGGAGTAACATCGCGCACCTCTCGGTTACTTCTTTCTCTCCTCTCTCTCGACGTCTTCGCTCCGTTACTTCTATCCGCGGAGGGATCTCTGTTCTCATCGGGCTAGTCGCTTCCATCATCGCGAACGACACCTTTTCACAGTTCCGACGCGTCACTTCCCGCTATTACGAGGCTGGATTAAATCTGTGGATGTGAGGCAAAACAGCATAAGTCACATATCTATGTATATTTTATGTATAAGTTACACACCTATATTTTTGAAACACTGGCGTTAGAAGCTGTAAATTTTAATTTTCTGTCATGGACTTAGGTATTTTTTATAATCTTGTTTCTTCAAGGAGGAATCTTCTTGAATTCTTAAGTGGTTTAGCGGAGTCACAGCATTTATAATACCTACATCACTTTTAATATTAGAGGTACCTATGAATAATCAGTTATTTCGAAACTAAAATCATATATGATTCCAAATCTTTTTTATTATTTATCTGATTGAATTGATTCAAACGTGACTCCTGTTGTTTTGAACTATAGCTACAGAAAAATCGGTATAATAAATTGTGTCGCAACGTGAATGTCAAACAGGCTGCATCGATCATTAGCAAAGAATAAGCTTCATTCTAAGCCTAAGCAATATATCCTGCAATAGGAAATCCACGGGGGAGCACAGTGGCGGGAAAATAAAAAAATTTGAAAAGCGGAACGAAGAAATCTGATTGGACTCGGTATCTAACGGCAAACTCAATTCGTCGAGCATGTTTGCCCTGATTTGATCCTGTTACGACTTTTACGCAATCGAACGCCGTGACGTTCGAGATTTTCCGCGGAATAGCCGTCGATTTCGTGCAACGACTGGCTCGCGTGCTCGGTAATGGGAAATAACCGGCAAGGACGTCGGGAGCGCGCGAGAAACGCGCGAAAGTTGCGATACCTAATCAAGTCTGAAAACGAACATCGGCAAAAAACATCGGGGCTAGTTTACAAGGCCTGAAATCTGCTTGATGTGGACAAAAAGCTGCCAGACGGGTGGAACATAGTCGCGATAATCACGGGATTCCACGAGAGTTTCATGAAATTGCGGAGGAGACTTGATTACCTATCGGGGAGAAGTGTGTCGAAGTTGGAGAAAGGAGTGATCTTGATCCTCAAGAGATAATAGCGATCTGGGACTTTGGAGGACTGAAGTACTCAATGCTGGATCACGAGCTGGGAGAAAATTCAGAAATAAGAGATTTAAATAACTCAGAGTCTTAGAGAGAAGGATTGAAGAGGACTTCAGTTTCGCTTCATTTCCAAAATATTGAATATTCTCGAAGGATCCTTAGATAAACCTGTTATTATAAAAAATCCAGCAATTTGCCTCAAGACAAGAAGAAGAAGCTGGTAATCCCGATAAGACTGATATCAGAATACCTAAAAAGTTAATAATTTAATATATTCCGCGAAGAAAGGGGTCAAGATTCTCGAAGAGATTCCCAGAGTGTCTTCAGTATTCGCTGATCCAGGAACACAGAGACCTCGTACAAGCATCTCTCCACTACGAATAAAGAAGTCAGGAAGGGATAATAACTCTGAACAGAAATTACCATAAAAAAAGGAACGTCCTTCTCACAAATATTTCCAATAATCCTCACAAGAAACCCCTCGGTAACAGTAAATCACTGAACTCGCAAATTCGGGGAAGAGACAGATCCCTAATCGCGATTCCCCGCCGCTTAGCCAACAGGTTTAACACCTGTGGGAGGTGGGAGGTGGAGCCAGCGAATCCTCGAGCGAAGAGCAACGCGTGGCTCGAGGAGCAGCGTGATAACTGATAAATATACCGGTCTTGCGGTACTCGCTAAGAGAATGCGGTTACAAAGACGATGGAAAAAAGGACTACGGTGGTAGATCTTTAATGGTTGTCGATACTTTCGTTTAGAAAGCGCTCGGCCGTGTCAGTTGTACAGGGATTCGCGATCGCGGTGCATCGCGACGTGTCGCTCCGAGACTCGACCTCGCGAATTCGACTGCTCGACCTTTTTGGCGCGGAGTTTCGAAAAAGATGAGACGCGGACCGCTCCGTAGCTCGAGCTCCAACGAACGTACACCAGGAGCGAAAGTTTTTGCTGCATGAATGAGTAAGTTCTTCTCTCTCCTCGGACTTTATGCCATGCTCCGCATGGTACAATGGTAATTGGTTTAATTGCTGGGAAAAGGAGGAAGGGTTCCTGTAATAGCAAGGATGTTGACACGATGACGCGACGAAAGTGAAAAAGCCTTGGTGATTGTTGGGTTTTTGAAGATTGTGTAGGTTTGCGTTTGATCGATAGAAAGTGTCTTTCTTTTCTACCTTATCGGGGACGTTTTCGCCGAGGACGTTCGCGCACTGTGTTGATAAGGTAAAAGTTACGCTAATGTCGCCGATATCCGATGACCCACTTTAAAATGACAAAGTACGAACAGCTGCTTTATGGCGTGTCCGTTCGTCCTGCTTTTCTGATATACAACTTCGGTCGGGATCGAATGTATCTCCTAACGGAATATACTTTTGTGAATTTATTGCACGGGGGATTCTTCGATTTTTTATTGAGAAAGTGTTGAAAGGAATAGATGTATCGTTTGAATGATAAAAGTGGATAGGTGGTTTGTAGATAGATAGATGGAGCAATTATGAGCAATTGCACGCTGTTATGTATAATTGCTTCTATTTATGTTGTATTTAGTCTCTCCTTTGCGTAGCGACTATAGATGTTTTATTCAGAGATGATTAAGGGGAATTGATCTTGGTTCCAGGAGTGGAAAATGCAACAGCCAGTTCAGGAGTGGCTTCGGCCGACGAAAAGAACACGATGGAAACAGTTCGAGACTTTGTTGAGAACATAGTGGTGGGTTTAATTGGCAACGTGGACGACACGCCGATCAATCGATTGTACGATCATCCGGCATGTAAGTTAAAATGTACGACTTCTTGATCTGTTAGTATTTTACTTTAACTTTGTATTTCGAGATTAAGTTGAGGATTCTTCAACTTCTGTGACTGCAAGGCAAAATAACAGAAATTATATTTTCAACAATTTTCAATTTGCATCTCTGTTGAAATCTACTGGTTCTCCAAGAATTGAGAATATCAAAAATACAAGACCATAAAACAGAATAGGGGTGCAAATTTTCGAGTATCAATATTTTGAAAAGAAAAATAAGACATGAGAGACTTCTGGTATTTTGCTATGGAAGTATAGAACTACTTTCGTTGACTTCGAGTTTCAAGTCAATCGAGAAAGGAAACAATTGCGTTCAAGTTTCTCCTGCGCAGGAGTAGAATTCTGTACCTGAGAGTCAATCTAACTCAAGTCCTTTCTTGTTATTTTACAAAATGTAGAAGTGGTTTATACCATTAAATCTTTTTACCTATAACGTAACTTAAATAAATGTCTATTATTCTGATAAGATTCTGTATAAAACTTAATTTCGGAAAAAATGAACTTAGATTAGTCTGGTTCTCAGAACTTCTCTGCTTCTCAAAATCTTTTTCTATAAAAAAAAATCGAAACTGCAAAGGTGGTCAGAGTTAATCGCTCACGCACTAGCGAATGCTGCCATCTGCTGAAGAGGCTCGAACGTCTTCGAACATGGAAACCAACGTGCCGAGAGAGTCTCGAATTCCTTTCTCGATTGCGCCAGCAATATGCCTAGCAGCCGCGTATCTCTTACCTACTTAACAATTAACTCTCGAGCCTCTCGATTACTTTTTCTGCAACCACTTGTAAAACGCAATGTTACCTCCTCGCCAATTAACTCTCTCGACTATCTCGATTGCTTCTTTGACGCTTGGCTGCTCTGCGCGCCGCAAAATATCCTCGGACGGGACTTTTTGAAAGAAGAGTTGCAGGCTGCATAATTACTATGTACGCGGGATGTTAAAATTGAGGCTATCAATAAATGTGACTCGGGCAGTACCTTGGATTGGGAGGGGAAGTGAAAGAGGTCGTGAGAGCCATTAAGATTTCATGGGGGAATTCTGTGAATGAAACGTTCGAGGACGTTTGAAGGTCAGAGGTCGACCTCTGGCGCCTGGATACAAGGTCGCGTGGAATAAGAAGAGTCTTGACCTTTGGAGTGTATACATAGAGGTATACATACAGCTAGAGATGCAAATTCTGAGCTAGAAAAACAAAGTCGAACTGGAAATGTCTATGCATGGTGACTTTATAGTGACCTTGGTTGACCCTTTCATTTCCTTTACTTACTTCATTTCTTATGAATCGTATTTCCATTTGTGACGCAAAATGGAGCAGGCTATAGTTCTAGTTTTTCAAGAAATTTGAATGAAAATGTCGAAGAAGCAATCGTGATAATGCAAAATTTAATTGCGTCCATTGAATACTCGACTAACGCTAATTAACAGATGACAAGCTTTTGGGAAGGTATATTGTGCCCTTGGTCGATGCCCTGACTCGTTTGGCAGTGGCTCTGCAACTATCTCTGACAAGTAAGTCATCTTTTCTTCTTCCACGACAGTATTGCACTAATCCCTCTGTCTTATCTCTGCATACACTGCACATCTTATCGTATCCACATCTTAATATGCATGAATGAGAACTGTGAAGGCTAGACTTATTCCACGTATTTCATTGCGCGAAGTTCCCTCAAAATATATTCAAGCTCTCATATTAACTTTCTAAATAATGATCATGTTACAAATAAAATTCGAAAGTTCCAAATTACTCCTGCAGACTTCGAATTCCACGCAACTCAGTTTGGTAGACTCTTCTAAACTCTTAATGGCACTACGTAATGCAGGTTGCATTCTTCAGGCGCTCTCCTCGAGAAAGTGACCAGAATATAAATTGTTCCGCGTATAAAAGTAATTTCCAAATATTCTACCTGAACGTGTAATAAGTATTGCAGAGTGCTAACAAGCTTCACAATTTTATGCACAAAAATTACAATCATTAAGCCTCTAGGGAACTCCAGAGATTCATATTCCCCAAGCATCGCTTCGCTACCATAATTGCTAATGACCTGGCACATTATTGCTTTCAAAATAACATCGATCCTTCAATCACTACGTCGAGACGCCGACACTTAGCGGCGAGAAACATTAATTGTGGCCACCTAATCGGGAAGTGTCCCTAATGGACTTCATCTTGCCATTCTCCCCCCTAGCAATTCAATTAAATCCGAACGTCCTAGCCTCGCGGCTTACATAAGCGGCATAGAAATCATTGTCACTAGCAGTCTCTCTTCGATCCTGTTTCTCACGGGAAGGGATCTTCTTAGAAGTTAATAGGAACGTACACATTGTTTTTCGAAAGTTTACGACTTTACGATTCTCATAAAACTGGATAAATGCGAAGTGAAGTGTCTTCTGACTGCACGAAGTAATGTCACTATTATAGTCACGTAATAATGGGAACAGAGTGATAAACGAGGGAAATTTTAACGTAGAAACCATGAGAGTTAATAAATGATAGGATATTTTGAAAAAAAGACAGGAGAAACTTTCACGCAATTTTATTTGGGTTCCTGGACCGCCGAAATTGCAATTTCATCGGTATAAATTCGTTCAGATTTTTCTTCCCCCTTTCGATGAAGAAAGATTCGGGTCGAGCAGGATGACTTGTAAGTCGGGAAGAACCGTGAAAGAAAGAGAACCATCTGGGCGGACATGATTCATTGGAGAAGGAAAGATTGGTACACTTTTAATGGCCAATTTTCGCATTAATCTTGATACATTTAAGCATATCATTCTGGTTTTATTGTATCGTTGCAAAGTACTTTCTCAGTCGTATCTGACCCGAGGGCGACGTACAGAAGAGTCAAACAAATTGTGGGCCACGTGAGACCGACGTGAAAGACGCGTATTTGCATGTAAAAGCAATTGTCGCGTTAAATACACTGTATTCACGGGTGTACTTGCGTATTTCTTTTGCATACACTTTGCATGAATTTGGAGGAGCTGGTTGAACAATGTGTCGTTGGGATGAAGCTGTCCTAATTTCTTTAAGTACCTGTAAAACGGGACTTGCGCCATTACGTTGAAAATGAATTGACGTTCGTAATGATTTAAGTTCCACGTAATAGCTTCACTTTATTATCCTTGTGATATCCCCATTTGCGAAATGAATCATTCGCGATTTCCTTGTCGAAGGACGAGACTCTGATTCGTGCTCTGAACAATGGAAGATGAAACAATCTAAGGACAATAATCTTTAAGTAGGATTCGTTGTATAGCTGTGTTGCGTAAGAAATGAGTCAGTCGAGATCTAGAGGAAAGCTTATTTTATCTTTACGTATCGTGGAAAAATTATTTTTCATCCTTTGCCTTGGAACTCTTCGCGATTAATATTCAGCGACCGTGGTTGAACTTAATTCCACGCTCATCCTGTATTTGTTCGGAAGATTTACTCGGAGCAACGAAATTTTCCATGATTCAGAACGAGTTCAGTTTTTAGTTGCTTTAATTTTGTTCAGAACTCGAGTAGAATTGCGCAATTTGTGTGTAACCTTCGATTTTAGCTTTGTACGACAAACTACTTTGCGATAAGCTTGCAAATGGCACGACTTTTTGCTGTTGTTTTATTTCTGATGATTATGATTACTACTTTTCATGTGTTATCTTTTAATTAAACTAGACCAGCAATTGTAGTTGTGATAAGGTGTACATGGAAAGTGATCCTTGAGTATGGAAATAGTGAATTCATGAAGAAGTTCACGTGACGAAATTGCACTCATGACTCCACTTTTCTCAATAAATATTTATTATACATAAATTTGACGACACTTTGCATACAATGTGTCGCTTATTTTGCTTGTTCAAATATAGATATGTGATTCAAATGGAAATTGATTCCAGAGAGGCCTCTAATACTTTCTGTTAGAAGCTTATTCTCGAGTACAAATCACTCTGTGTCAATGATCTGTACCAAGATTTATCAAAAGACAACTATTTTAATTACTTGTTACGTCAGACTTGTGAAAACAGATTGCTTGCACTATTCTGATGGAAATTCTCCACTCGGTTCGATAAAGAAGATTTTCTATAGTTGGTCACACGATTCATAATCTGTCCTGGTTAAACTTACAATTTCATAATAAGTGATAAGTCGTGTCAGACCACTTTATGACAAAAAACTTCATGTTCCTGATTACATTTATATTCGTTGATAACGGAGGAAAGTTACATCAAAATGAACGGCGTAGTTCTTGGAAAAATTCAAGTTCTGCGTCTGTTTTTTCGTGAGACATCGAGTGATTAATGTTCGACACCTATCATCCAATATTGGAGACAGAACATCCTATGTTTAATTCGTAAAATTCAATACTCGATTCTCATATTCAGCTTCTGGCACCACACGTCCGACCTCTAGTGTGGGACGTTTAACCTTTCACATTGAACATCCGACTTGTGACCTTTAACACCGAACATCCGACCTTGAACACTGAACGTCCGACCTCTGACACCTGACACATGATCTCTAATACCTAATATCCAACTTTCGACACCTAACATCCAACCTATGGTACCGAATATCAAAAATTTGGCACCAAACATTCAATATTCTTCATCGAACACTAACACCTATTCAACTGACACCCCACATCTAACCAACTCTTCACATTATACCGAAAACAACTGCATAATACTATACAAAGTACACCCAAGTCTTCAACCAACAAGTTTCATCAAAAAGTGACATCCAAGCATACTAAAATCAGCTTGCAGAAGCATACAAAGAAAAGAATGTACCAATCGAAGTGAACGTCTAAGCAATCCCTGAAGCCTAACATTGAAATCAATATCCTCGCATAAGCACAGGAATATTATCTGCATTTTGAGCTCGTCAAGAGTGACGAGACGGTTCAGAGTGTTTTCACGAAGCGTCTCGTCGTGCAACGAGTGAACGTCTGAAAGACATCCGACGATTTCAGAAAATGTAGGTTCCCTTGCAAAAGTATCCCCCACTAAAAGGAAGCCTTACAGCGGCGTATGTGGGGTACGTAGCTCGCGTATCAGGCCGCTTTGGCAAACGCTCAGTCGCGAGCGGCGCAAGCCTGCGATTACACACGCACGGTGTGTCGGCGATTTTGCTGGTTCCAGGACCGATTCGTGTTTTCCGCGATAACCGAGCGAACCTGTCGAGTAGCCAGACACGCACGCCCAATCTCCTCGGCATGCAACATCGAAGGATACATCCACGCTACGTCTCCAACGAAAACACATCCTAGCAGTCGACGATCGGTGACAAGTGACATCGAAGTGAACGCGCAGAAAGCTACCGAGAAAATCTAATAATAAGGACAATCTATAGAAAGGTTCGCAATGAAATCCTCTTATCTCGTAACAGCGACACGCTGAGGAAAATGGGAAACCTCGACGACCATCGCGAAATTGAATTAACGCTCGATGATGTTTCCGCTCGGGCCGGTGGTATCGCGATGGAAAATCATCTGTTCGCTTCGTGTAGAATGAATTCTCGTAATTACATATCGAGTCGGCTAATTGTCGGTTAATCGCGCCCTTGGGAGATAAGATAGCGCGAAAGAGGAAACGAAAGAGCGAGATACTCTCCAAGGATCAATATAGCCTTCTCACGTTCACGTTGCCTTTAATTGCCTCATTTGGCTCGTCACCGAACCTCCCCGCTTCCGATCGACCTGGTCGATGTAAACACTGTGCACTCGTGACGTAACGCGAGTGCAATCTTCTGTGGCGCCAGGGAGCAGTTGCACCCGAGTTCTCCACTGCGAATAGAGAATTCGTGTAGACGATAATCCACGTGAGAAGCTCATGATGCCGAGTGTGCACTGCTGTTGGCGAGCTGCTCGCGAACAGCTCGCGAACTGTGTTCGTCATTAGCGTAGACGTTTGTGTGAACAGTAAAAAGCGAGCTGCTCAGTGAACAGCAAACACTGTTCGCTCGAGAAGTGATACATCAAAGTTGGAAATCACCAGAGCTCGCGAACTGTTCGCAAGCTCCACTGTGGACACGATATTGTTTTCGTTCGTAAGCTGCTTGCTCGCTGCTCGCGAAGTGTTCGCAAACAGTTGTTTGCAGCGTGGACCCGGCATAACAAGAACCACCTGTGTCAAACCTGACACAGGTTATTGAAATTTATTTTGTAAAGAAATTTTAGTGTTCAGAAATGAGATTCACAACATAGTGGAACCTGTCCCATAAAAAACGAGTATCCTTTGCTCCCTGGAAAAAGGCAAAAATTAACAAGGGTTGTTTTCGTTATGGGTCCCCAATTGGCTCGGAGGGAAAAAAGTTGAGGCAGCTCTCTCTCTGATTACAACTTTTTAATCGCTAATCAGGTTGGTCCAGGTTTCGTAGCGGTTCTTTTGCCTCGCCGAACCAGGGAATATTAAAATCGTGTCTCTCCTCGACCCGCGGCTGAAATATCAAAACGATCGTTGTGCAACCGGTCGCGGCGATTATAACGATTGCCAGCGTTAAGAGTCGCGGTGGGATTTCGCGGTAGTCGGGGAAAAAAGGAGACGGTGATTTTCTACGGGTTCCGAGGGACGAAAAACCTCGAGATATAGAGACGGAAATCGCCAGCGAATTCGTTAGCGCGTTATCGGGGCAAAAACTCGTTGACAGTGGAGGGAGTTTGTCAGGAAGTGGAGTAAACGTTGTAAAATTAGATATTCAAGAACTATTAAATACCGATTACGAAACCCATAAGTTGGAAAAAGTGATCTTATTACGCGACAAATTGTAGGGCATTATCGAGTGACGACAATCGCGGCCAATAATTTATTCTCTTTCACGATTTCTCGTAAAAAACGGACCGTCGTGTGCGTGGAACTTCAAAGTTCAGAGGACCGTTGTCGGACGACTATTCAAATGAGGGTTTAAAGGCCGTTCGCGCTGCCTCGTGTGCGTTCGTCTGCACGAACTGGCAGGCGCGTGTGTTGCACACATTCTTGGCCTCGTACAGAGGTGTACGATGGCCAAAGGTGTGACAAAGTTCGTCGAGACTTTTCACTTGTTTTAATATCAGTGTTTAGCTCGGTATCAGTTTCTCAATTTTTTAACATTTTAGACCCAAAGCAGTTCATTAATGCTTCATTCCTTATGTTCAAAGTAAATTTAAATAGATATTTCTGTTTTGTGGAGTCCATCGGTTTGTCAAATATGGATCTGTTAATGAAGTAGATTAAAGTTGATTAAGACGGCGAGAAAATTCGCGAGGCTTTAAAGTCTGAACTAGGTATACTTACTGTTTCCCATGTATCTTAATTTTTATTGCAATTTTTGATATGACTATTCAATCATACAATATTGAGAGAATGTTTGTGTAGAAATCTGAAAGATTCTTTGTACAAGAAAACTGTTAAGAGACAGATCATTACAAGAATGATTATTTATAATGATATAGGGAAGAAGATGTGATTTTCACTGATTAATGTCAGGCGAGAGCAATCACGATGAAAGAAAGTAGCAATCGATATCGAAATTTTCGTGATCAAGAGATGATTTCCGTGTTCGCCGTCGAATTCGCCGCACAGAGCGGCAATTTTTTCCTCAATAAGCAGAAATTGGCCACCGGTAACCGCTGAGAATACCTGAAATCTTCCAGCATTAACCGATCATGAGAAAACGAGAAAGTTAGGAAGCATCTCTAAACGACGCGAGTGAGAAGCGTTCGCGATGATCGTTCGAGGTTTCCGCGTCGACACTTCCTCCGTGCCTAAAACGACAAAAGGATTTCATTAACATACGAGAGATAATTCGCGAGCTATCGGTAACGTGGTCGAAAGTGCGAAAAAAAGGTCAGAGAAACTGAAAGAATGTCTGAAACTTTCACAGAGGGAACCGAACAGGATGGATAGATTCTGTGGCGTAATTAATAATCGAAAAGACTGGACCAATGGACCGAGAGAAGAAGTGACGAGATGCTGCTCGTGAGAGCGAACCCGCAGCACGCTGAACAGTGGAAAGTGTGAATGAACAGAATTGTCAACTAGCCAGGGTACGATGTGAAACGATTGATAAATGTTGCTGGAATTCATCGGTGAAATGCTGACGTTGATCGGCGGCCTGATCGTCGCCTATTTCGTCTACGTTCTGATCATTAAGAAAGATGGTAAATATAATCGATCGTAGTCTCAAGGAAATTGGGACCGATTTATTAAATATCCTGAAGCTGTAGGATTAACTATTTTCACTTTCTATAACACTAACTTAGGTTCACTACGTAACATTAAAAATTCCTTTAGCATGTAAAATTCATAGTCATCGAATCTCAATAAGTCGAAAGTCAAGATCTTATTTCCATAAATCTGAAGATTTCTCTTCAGAGACAATACTCAATCACCTCAGCTGGAGGTTCTAGAGAAGTACTATCCATTGGAAGGCGCTTCAAGAGGCTTTAAGAAGCGTCTTCCTGCATTGTTGATAACGATATCGACAGAGCAGAAGCGTTACAAAATCTTGAACCAGATAGCAACGTGAAAGCACTGTCATCGGCACAGATTCATCGCGATTATTGCAAATTGTCACTGGTGAACTATTTGTGCGTCCCTGGCACGGTTGCCCGCATTGCACCGTAATAATCTGTCGCGAGAAGATCTCGCCACTGCCATCGTTTCCCTCCTCTTTTATCCACGCCATCTCCTTTTACGGCTTCACAGGATACCTCGTAATAATAGTTGGTCGCGTTTCGAGAAAAACGAGTCTCGAAACGAGACATTCTATCATTGTCACTGATCCTCGTTTCTTTAGGATTCTGATCTTTTCTTTTTGAACCTGCAATTGGATTCAGACCAAAGAAATTATTCTTGTTATATTTATAATGATAGTAGATCTTTTGAGGTATCGACCATCTTTTGAGACACTGGCCATTTTTTGAGGCATTGACCATTTTTTGAAGCCTAGGAAAAAATCGACAACTGTCTGTTAGATGAAAGATTTTTCTATTTCTGGTTTCTATCTACCTCTGCTCAATCGACCTCCAATTTTGAACCACCCTGTACATCTTGTTTATCTACATCGACACAATGTTTATAATCGTTCGTTGTATCGTTCGTGTAAAGTTTCTCCGTGGTTTCTCGCACGCTCGACAATCGGTGCATTATTGTCGCACCAATTCGATTATTCGATTGTAATCGGATCGAAGGAATAACGACACAGCTGCCATTGCGATAACACTATTCGACTCGAATAGTGCTCCAAGATTATCGCGAATCATCGTGCTGTGCGATTTTTCTTGCTTGGTTGCTTCACAATTCACTCATTCTTTATCTTTACCTTGGTACAACCCTGAAGCTTCACTGTTTCCTCAATGTTGAAGTTAATTAAGATCTATCGATTTCACTAAAAATAGAAAAACAATTATCTTGAAACATCTCGAGTACCTTTTTCTAACAATTACATAAATATCGAATCTATCGCAATGATTTATATTATACTTCATTCGGTATTAGCAATCTGGCAAAGTCCAACAAAATTATATATTCCAGCACAATCTCTGCCTGACTCTACGTTACCTATCTTATCAGTAAAGACAACGGCTTATCACTGTATGAAAACAGGTGTGCACTGATTGCCTACGTCTTAGAGGATTTTAAGAAACTATCAGACAGTACACGTCACTTGTAATTTCATCAGCGACCACATTCGTGGAGCCTAACTATAAGGTTCACTGTGTGTCTTTTTTTTTATTAAATTAATCTTTGAGACCCTTTCTTCGAGTCGACCGCGAGAATACCAGGGCTGTCAAATGAAGAGGAAGCCTTTCCGCTGCGACTATTACGCGGGCAACTCGATAATCACTATAATTTTGTTACGTCAGAAGGTTTACGTCCGCGGGTCAAGTCGAGCGGGCGCGCTTGTTTTAATTCGTCGGTCATTAGCTCGACTTCGCGTGATTGCGTTGAAATTAAGAGCAAGGCATTTCGCTGGCGATGTTGCTCGCTCGGTTTCGAAATGTAGGCAGCGGGTTATTTATTTTTAGAAAGTCTAGGGGGAAGAAAATCAAGCATTCCTAAAGTACGTGTTTCATCGACAGTTATAAATATTTATAATCGATTATCGATGTAATAATCTTCGAACGAGCATACTTTCAAGTACAAATCCATTACTGCCGCTTCTTACGCGACTCATTACGAAGCTAAGCAGCGTCGGCCGTTTGCGTCAGTTTATGAATACACGATTAATCGAAAGTGGGAAAAAAGGTGAAGGTCATTACTATGCGACGTGGATACAGTAAAAAATGACCGAGAGGTCATCCATCTTTACTTGGAAGTCCTTTTGCTTGTGGATATTAATAATAATGATGATAACTGGACTCTAGATTCGTATGCACTTATGGGAAACTTAAGTTTGCAAAAATATGCAGAATCTAAATATTTATATCCATTTTAAAATGTATAAGACCTGTATTTAAGTTTCATTTTTTTAGTCTTGCTCATGCAAATGTGAATTTGCATAAAAATGATTAACCTACTGTTAGCGAAGTAACATTTTTGCTAAAGTAGAAGACATGTAGAGGAATTCAAATGCAAATTAGCAGAGTGTCGCAGTGTCACGTGTTCTGTCAGAACTTCACGCTCCTCTGAACTCAACGATATCCATAAATCCATCGAGGATCCATTAGGAATGAAAACATCAGTTCAGAGCACGAACAATGTCGATAATTAAAAGGGGATTAATTAATCAGGAAACAGTCGTGTTTCCTGTGACTAATGGATAGCCATAGAGATAGCTAGTCGAATGGTGACAGCGAGGAGGAAATAAATGTAGGCGACCTTCACCTTCTAGCGGGAGATCAGGGTTAGAAAGCCCATCGATAGATAGAATCTCTGCGTTTGGTACATGGACGCGGCGAAAAGTCGTCTTTCTAATCGAACAGAGGTATGCGAATTAGCATACGTTCTAAATTTAGCGGGGATTTCGATACCGATAAAGTCAGATGGAATTTTAATAGATCTGTATTGAAGTAATAGAAAGACGAATCGCTCGATTACTGAATTGAGATGACAATGGAAGTAGGTGGTCCCTTTGTTCTATTTGAGAACTAATTCTAGAGTCCATGTTAGAAGCCTTGTAACGCTCAGAGCATCTTCGACAAAACCCTTTCACTAATTTCGGGATCCCTAATTCAGTTTTCTTGGATCAAAAGCTTTTGGGTAGTAAATTGCATTAACTATATTAAAAGCATTGGAAACTCTCACTGTAAGCGAGTGGCTCGTAAGAAGAAGCCTTATCAAATTTTGGAATTATAAGAATATGTTTTCAGTGGATCACTTTTTATACAGGGTGCTTGACAACTGGAGTCAGAAATTTGAAAAGGTGATTTTACATGCCAAAATAGGATGAAAATTAAGGATAATGAAACTGTGTTTGAGTCTTCGTTTCAGAGTGATTAATTGCTGAGAGAACGCTTAAGATTCGAGTGGTACGTGTCTGACTTGGGACGTATTCTACTGTCGGCGTGCATCAGTCGAGTCAGACACACGAAGTCAGTAGAACAAGCCTCAAGTCAGACACATTTAATTTATACTTTAGGCACTTTCTCAACAATTAATAACTCTGAAACTATGAAACACAAGATTCTAGATTCTACAAAAAACAGACAATCAACAAAAATGAACTCATCGAGTTCTTCCCCTCTGGTTTTCAAAGCTATAGTATTTTTTACTCCTTTCAAAAAAAAATGTTCAAGTCTTGGTTTTGTTACAAGTCCCTCAATTCCTATTTCACAACGATTCATTAGAACAGACTGCAGTCGTCTCCCATGTTTTCGCCATTTTTACCACAAATAAAGTTTCACCGGCAGCCATAAGCGTCAGGGTTCCAAGAAACTTCAATCTCGAGAGTTATTGCTCACGACCACGCAAGAGACCAGCCATTAGCTTAGCCATTTAAGCCAGCTCAGCGGCAGACAGGTGCACCAGAGAATTTCCACGAGCGTATGTTAGTCAACAGTCCATCTCGAGGCTTCGAGTTTCCCGCGGAAAGAGTTCACCAGGTCGTCCCGTCGAATTTCACTCGACTATTGCGCGAAGGGAATCGAGGAAAAAGAAGGACGAGGAATGGTCGACAAGGCCGTGTCTGGTGAAATTACCCTGACGCGTTCGAGCGAGCTCGTTCGGTCCATTATCGATGCTCTGACTACCGCTTCGAAGAAAGTGCGCCGTGGGCTACCGATTTTCCCATCGCGCTTGTTGACCTCTTCAAGGAACTTCGTTCCTTCTCCAGCTGTTATCTGGAATTACCTTGGCGTAGAGGAAGGCTCTTTATGAAAGTTGGAATTAGAATCTTTCTGAGAATGGAGGATGCCGATTACCTACCCCTGCGACAAGTGTCGCTTGATCTTCCACAAAGAAGCTGTAGGAGATGTGGCATTGGGTAGATTCTTGGAAAGATGGAAGAAGTGACAGGATTCTTTGCTTTCGCTATTAATCATTGGCGTTTCTTTAGATGGTGGGGAAAAAGAAGAATGAAGCATCGATTCATTTTTCTATAGCTAGGAGAGTGAGGGCAGTGTCTACTGATTATTCAAGGTCGAGAGACCATTCCTTCAGTGATTTACTGAAATACTCTCACAGGGGCGGATCCAGAAATCTTTATTCTGGGTGGTAGGAATATTTTTAGTAGATACTGCTTTTCTTCATAATTAAGCAGCATATTTTCTTGGAACTATTTTTCCACTTTACCTAGCCAAGTTTCTCACACCATCCCCTAATTCTACAAGGGTGATCAGTTTAACTGGACACCCTCTGAGTGTTAACAGCGTTCATTGTAAATGCTGTTAGCCTTCTAAGTGTTATCAACACTCATTAGGGTTTCCAGTTAAATTGCTCACCCAGTACGTCACCAGCTTATATCAACACATCACTGCACCCCAAAAAGCATCTCCCAAACCCTCTAAATTATTCCCCTCCCATTATCGAAATTTCCAGACGCCCCCAGCGAGGACTCACCAACAATGGCCCACACAGCGCTCCGCGAGATCGTCGAGCGCGCAGTGGAGGAAGCAAAGAAGCTGCCAAGCCTCGCCGGAAGTCCCAGCGAGACAGGAAGGCTCCCTGAAAGAAAGGACATCGCGGAGAACAGCTACGAGGACCTTCTAGCCACAGCGATCCTCAACAAGGTTAAAAATCCTAATTCCTCTCACGATCGGTTCCACCTGTCTCGAGGATCGTCCTCGAGGCTCGCGGAATTCGAGGCGTCGCGCCTCGACGTTGGGCAAATCGATGAGCGTACGCACTGGATTTTCTAGGTCATCGAGAAGTTCCAAAAGGAACAGGTGGATGGTAATAGCAACGTTCTCCATGGGAAACCGGTGTCGGCGAGCAAAAGCGCGTTGAGTAAGCGACAATCAGTCTTTTTGCGACGATGAATCGCGATTTAGGAAAGCGAGGAGGGTGAAAGGCGATTACCTCTCCCCTGTCCTTTTTCAGGCGAGAGCGAGCCAGGTTTCGACGACAGCGTCGAAGAAGGATGCAGCAGTCTGGAGCCTTTGTCCCAGGAAGAGTGCAACAGCGTCTGCAGCGCGTCCTGTCGCAGGCATCTCAGAAACCAACCGGAGTCGTTGTCCCTCACGGTGGGTAATTCTTTAAGTTGATCGTTTTCTTGCGACGGGGAGGATCGAGGAATTCATGGGGGGGATGGGAATTGTTCTGGTTTGAGGCCTCGGCTTGATCTGGATCATTTAGGCGCGGAGGAATGCGTGAAACGAAGCGAAGGTTATTCTGGAGTTTGATAAGCTGAATATGGGAACTGGATGAGACCTAGGGAGATCTTTATGTCTATCTTCTTCAAAGGGTGTTGAAACTGTTGAATATCTGTTGTCATAAAGTGAAATTGCAGGGTTCACGTATTTTTATTACTATTTTCAAATTTTTTATTTTTCCTTATTCTTTCTCCTATTCTGATATGATTAATATTGAGGCACAGGTCGAGTTTTTTTTTTAAAATAGAACTTATTATTAAGTGTGCATATATGTATACGTCATTCTGTCTTTTAGTTACATGTATTAAATATGAGTTCAAGGACGTATGTTTATTGTAGCAATAAAACAATTTCAGAGGAATCTGAGTGAAATGATAGGCTAACAAGGTGGAGAATTGATACTGATATTGGTACTAAGATTACTGCCCCACTTATGGAAATATGCATAGCGATAGGGAAAATAGAAGAGAAAAGATTCTATCGATTTCTGTTTCCTGGAATTCATGGGCGTCAAGTGGAATGTTTTATCGTTTCAGATAGAGGAACAAATAGAGGAAGTGACGACAACGTATGCATCTGACGAAGATCCCAGGGATAACGATGCTCTTGCTATTAGGAACGCTCATCGAGTGCCATTTCCAGAACTCGGAATGGATATCATCGATCGTAAGTGTTCGCCACTTAATAAGCTCCTATTACACCTAATTGGAAACCAGTTGTTGAAATCGCGCTTATGTTAGTTAATTTGTGTACAAGGATGTCTTTGGATTTAAAGGAGGATCACGGTGTAAGTGTGAAAGGACCTTGGATAGATACATTTTTTATTGACGGCCAATTACAGACACTAAACACACGTCCAATTAGCAATCACGATCAGTTGACTCCTGATGTTATTATTGACGTAACTTGATGGTTGTACTACAAGCTGTCGTCAGGGCCTCGTAATCAGTCTAATTGGATGAAGATTAGGTCGTCTTATGTGTTGTAACTTTGAGTTTTACGAGGTCTTCGATGTTATTAATATTTCTTGAAATCCTCTTCCATTAAGAAAAAATTAATTGGCTAATTTTGAAGAGAGCTACTATTTTAGGAATCTTTTAAGAATTGAGGAAGATATAAGAGTGATTAAATTTTAGTCCAGAGTCTTGCGAATTATTTTAAAAATTCTATGGAAATGGTTTATGTCCAGCTTCGCAGGAATCCTCAGAAGATAGTCAGGATGAGCCAGACACGCCAACACCTCACATAGGCCTCGTTTCCCCCATCGAATCATGGGAAGAGAACTGGTTGTTCCAAAAGAAGAGGGTCCAGACTCAGGCTGACTCCGTCGCCATGTTGGTACCGAACCCCAGCGCTGACTTCAAGGCTCTGATAGGCGACAAAGATGCAGAGGACACCTCAGACCTCTCTGAGTGTTCTTCAGCACAATCTGACGAAGAAATTGAAAAGGAGCTAATGGAAGCCATCAGCAACGTCGTGCCACGATCTCCTAAGGAAGGAGAATTCGAGAATGACATGAAGAACTGTTTCGAAGCACACCACGTCACTTCTATGAAACAGAATCACGTGGAAGGAGTCTCTAATGGCATCTGCATGATCAATCAAGAGACTGAAGACATGGAGAAAACTGTCCCTAGTATTCAGGAGAAAGAAAATGAAGAAACCAAAAAGAAAGATTATAAGACCTGTACGGAGGCTCAAGAAGAAGACAGGGAGCAAAAAATAGGGACTGAAGTCGAGGAAGCCAAAGAAATCGAAAACTCGACTATCCATATCTTCAGAAAAGAATCCACAGAGAAGTCCGAGAAAGTTGAAGTAGAACAAGAAAAACCAGTTTCGGTGGCAAGAAGTGTAATCAATGAAGACTCGATGAAAATCGAAGCGGAAGAACAAATCAACGACACAGGATTCGAAGAAGACACAGAAAATGTAGCTCACGACTCGACTAATGTGCATCGGTTAGAGCAGGTAAAACCTGCTGAGGTGGAACCTGATTCATCAAATTCCTCTGACGCGATAGAATCGCCATTGGTCCCATCGCTGGCGGAAAACGTTTCAAACGTGCCAAAGACGCCTACTTCCACGCCGACTAGGATTTCCGTGACTGATTGCATCGAGAGTGAAAACGACGCAGACATGAACACCTTGAAGGAGCAGCGTGTCCTGAACTCCTTGGAATGCGCTAAGATAAAGCTGATGGCGGTGAATGAAGAATCCATAGACGTGGATTCCTCCAAAGAGGAAGTCGAATCTATTCAGCAGAAGAATGACTTTCATGGTACGTTCCTGCAGCATGATCTACTGGAAAAATTTCACTAAAAATGTGCTCTGTTTTTTCTTTAGCTGAGGACATTCAGCAGGAAAGCGAGTACACCGAGCACTACGACATCGCGATCCAAAGACACTTGGACAGTTTGACGAAAACTGATGTTAGTGTGCTAGAAAATGGGATAATGAATGGTGACAAGACTGGGGAAAGGTAAGAGAACAAATTTACTCGGGAAACTGATTTCTAGTGTAGTTTAAGAGAGCCAGAGCTACATGACCCACACATGGGTCAGGACAGCACGATTGTTTTTCACAAAGTTATAGCAGCTTAAAGATAGAGTATCTTAAAATATACTAAGAAAAGAGTTTGAATATTGTATGGACCTTCTGAATAGAGGGGCGAAATCGTGGGTGAATTAGTATCTTTTTGGTGAACTTTGAATTGATTTACCGCATAATCTGTTGAACGCACGAGACGAACGCTAATCAGAATTTCTCGGCGCAATGAAAACGCGCCTTCAGCAACCTCTTCGGTTGTTTTTCTACCGGAAGTTTCGAAGCAACGTTCGTTTCGTAACGTCAACGCTAACGTCTCTGCCGAACGTTCCAAGGGACTTTCTTTTCCGCCAATGATATTATAACTCATCTTCAACATTCCACTGTGCAGCAAGTGCCGAGAGGCTGTGGCGCTCGCCAAGGCTGAGTCGGCTTTCCAGCAGTCCCTGCGGAACGGGAAGTCGGAGGAAGAGGTTCAGCTTGCTACTCCTCCGAGACCAGGTGATCAAACATTCTAATTCCATTTTTCTTAACTATCTTCTCTGTTTCAATACTTGTCACTTTTACTGGACCAGTAGAAACAGGTATATCTCTCTTCTGTAGTACACTTGCTGTCATTATGACTAAATAGTAGGAATTCTGGATAAAAGGAACTGTGAATAATTGAGACTCTGTTAATGAAGAACTTCTACTGTGTGGGTTAAGATTTTCTTTTTTTTCCAATCTCGTCATTTCTTCTTGGACCAGGCACAATCGCCGAGCGCGAGCACAAAAAGTGGGAAAATGCTCCGCCGATCGAGAACAACCCTTACAGCGAGGAGAACATCCAGAAGAGGCTGTGGGAGAGACAGTACTCGAGAAGATCGTCCGACATTCCTGGGTAAGGGTTCTTGCAACCCTCAGATACACTTAAAAGACCATTTACACCCAAAGTCTTCACTACAGGGTGATCAGTTTGTCTGGAAACCCTCCAAGTGTTGGCAGCATTTATTCTAAATGCTGTTAGGTTGCAAATATTGCCAACGCCCATTAGAGGGTTTCCAGTTAAATTGATCACCTTGTATAATTAATTTTCTTTCTCAGAATTCACACCGAATTGCCAAAGAGCAACGGGGCGGATTTGGAAGTGGTTCTGACGCCTCAAGAACCGGACATTAAAAGGTACCACTTTCCCTTTCAATTATATTGGGCTGCTCAGAAAACACTTAATAAGAAATATATATTCTCAGTTAGTTTCCTCAAAATCCAGTCTACTAGTGAGATACTTAACCCTTTCCCGTACAATTTTCTTTCGTATTGCCATCACCTTCGCTGCCTCGTCAAAGAATAGCAAGGGATTAAAATTTCGTGGTTCATACGATTAAAAAAAAATAAGCACTTATTTTCCAAGCAGCCCAATGCAAAATGTTTCGTCTCTGACACTTATCTAACGACTTGGCGAACCATCCAGGTTCGGCAGGGACTACTACATCAACAACTCGAGAGGGTCGAGCAACGAGAAAGGGCGAAGATCGGCTGCGTCCACCTGCAGCAGACCCAGCAGCTCGTTGTCCCAACGATCGAGCTCCACGGGTGCCGACCAGGAACAACAGGTGAGTTTCCAGCTCGACAAGTTCGAGGCGGCTTCTCTGCGCGGCAGCCTTTCTAGATGGACCTATCGCGATCCATACTCCAGTCCTCACTTCGCGATCAACCCTCTTCTGCGCATGGATCTCGATGATAAAGAACAGAACAGCTCTCCTGAAAAGACTAACGATCGCGTCGAGAGCCCTGACACCTGCGACGAGAGACTATTGTTTGATGAGAGTGACGTGATCGTTGAAAAGGTGGGAAATGGGGAAGTAACGAACAGAGATGATTTCAGAGACAGAAACGGTGGAACTGAGTGTTTCGGTAGTGAGAGGATAATCGAATCTCTGCAAATTGATGACCCGAATTTGACGAGGAAGGAAATATCACAGGAGCCTTTTGTGTTGAGTGACTCTACTGAGAAAGTGGTCTTCAATCCCCTGTTCGAGCCTGAAAGTGTTCCTTTGTCAGAGAAAAGTAACCCAGACCGCGATTCAGGGATGTACTCCATCGATACAGAAGACAGCAGACAGGAACGCTATCGAAGATTGTGGATCAATGACTGGGACAATGAGACGAAGGAGAGTCAGATACCTTCGTCCAATGGTAGAAGGTACTGGGGCTTCAATGGGTGCAAGTACCACACCTTTGGCGGAATAAAGGTCTTCGACTGGAAGTCTCCGACTGACTCTGACGATGATAACTTAAAGCCTGAGATCTCTGAGGAATTCTTGAACCTTGAGAACACAGACTTTAGTCAGCTGAAGTTTCAGACATTTGGAGGAATAAAAAGAAGCAAGAAGATCGATGGAAAAGGGATACCCACTTACAGGAGAGCTAAACTGACGTCTTCATGCAGAAATAATAAAAATAAGGGCACGAGGTCTCCTAGGAATGGCACTGTATCGCGAAATAGTAATAAAATACTCGCTACAGACAATTTTCAAGTAAAAGACACGTCGTATAAAAATTTTGACCTGCGACCTGCTGGACAAACTGACAGACAGAATGGACAGACTACGAAACTCTTCGACACAGACTGCAAACAGGAACAGATAACTGAATCCTTCGAAGGACGATCGAGATTCATGCATTTTTCATCCTATCAATCATCCTCTGACGACGACTGGCAAGACGAGGACATCTACGTGCCTGACAAAATGATAATGAAAAAGTTCCTCAAGGATGCCTCGAAGAAAGTAAAATCGCGACAACGTTCAGACGATTCCATGTATTTTCTCAACACATCCAGAAGAAGGGTGTTCGATGATAGTTCTAAGAGAACCAAAATGCAGAACAATCATCGTTTCTCTGATGACAATGAAAGCCTGAAGCTGGAGCCGCCAATAGTACCTGAAGTTGTCCAGAGGACCTTTGAAACTCTGCAGGATCTTCGAGTGAACCAGAAGAAGAAGAAACAGAAAAGCGTTGAGCCAAGCTCGAGCAAAAAGATTGGAGTGAGAAGTTTGAGCGACGTTACGATATGGTGAACGATAGAAGTGAATTATATAGTTTGATTGAAGACTAATTTTTCAGAAATAGTGGGACTGAAAGTCTGCAATTTGTTTCCTAAGAATGCAGTGCCATATTGTTGACGAAGTTCCTTATATTTATTTTTTATGGGAAATTAAAATAGATCTAGTGTTATATAAAAGAGTTAGGGAATGAAGTAAGTGGTGTGCTCTGCTTGGAGCACCCAAGGGAATGTATGCTATAAGTTTTTAAATATATATTTGTTCCTAAATAATTCGATTCTATACGAAGTGCATGACACTCTAGTGGTGTAGGTTTTCGTTCCTATTTTAATCCTAGTAGAACTTATACTGCTCTTCGATTACTTTTTAACACGTTGAAGGAGGATCGTAGCTAAGCCAAGGTTACGCCGCCATCCTTGCAGAAACTGTCAATCAATTTCCTTGACTCTTTCTTGTAGATACATGCACGAGTAATATCAGCCTTGTACAAAAAGATAAACGACTCTTATATGTAGGTTTACACAGTACCAGTAGATCGTAATAAACGCTGTCGAAGCGTGATCGAACGTTCAGTGCACATTGCATGAACCCTGCGAGAATCGGTACCACAACTGGTAAGTACTGTTTACGATTCGATGCATGGTGACAAGAGGTGTGGGAGGATCTGAAAATATCGGGTTCAGTTGAGTCAAGAATTTTTTATGGGATTGGGTTGGGTTCCCAAAAGTGAGATCTCAAAAATTCTTTAATAATATTTTATTTCGAATTAGTAGTCTTCAAAGGTGATTAGAGTTCTTTATATTCTAGAGAACCCTAAAATTCTGAGGAATTCCACTATTCTTAAGATCCAATTTTTTAATGATTTTGGAAAATCCCGAAATTATCGAGATTCAATTTTCTGCAGATTCTGAGGAATTGCAAAATTCTGAAGATCCAATTTCTCCCCGACTCATCCCGAGCAGATACCCAATATTTTCGGGATCCCCTACAGGATCATCTCTAATGGCGATTAACAAATTATATAGTCCAATAATATATGATATCTTGGAGAATATGCTTAAAAATTTCACCATTTGCTCTTATCTTGCTCAGTCAGGTGTCTGTGTATCGCTAACAACTTCGAACTTGAATCTAGTATGTACCCTACATGCATACCTAATATTCAGAATTGCTCGAATATTCGAATATATTTCGCTTAAACATGCATGGAACTAATTGGCTGTGAAACTGACCCTACTAACCCTATCCAAAACTAAAAAAGAGGCGTCGTGTATCCAGACTGACCATATCTCAATATCTAACTCCATGGGAACTGTTTTTTGTTCCAGGAGGAGACCCAGTACAAAGAGACCGAGTTCCTCCTGAACCGCAGCAACGACGTGAAGTCAAAGGTGGCCAGGTGGCAAAGGAACAATAACTTGGACACGAAGTACCAATCGCCTGCCAGGTCCAGGGAGAGCTCGATTGATCTCGAGAGAGGGAGGAACGAAAACCAGAAGGCATGGGAGGAGCAGAGGATGGAGGAGATCCTGGAGAACGAGAGGAAGAACAGCAAGAACGAGATCAACGCAAAACTGAACAGACAGGAGAACTACGATACCATAGAAACGAAGAAAGCGAATTCCAATGACAGTCAAAGAAAAATCAAGAGGATCGACTTGAAGGCGTATGGGTTCGAGAACGAGTTCTTCTTGAACACCAATAGCGCGAAGACTTCAACCCCCAGGGTGGTGAATAAACTAGATTTGAAGTCGTTTGGCTATGATGGTGGTATTCGACGAACACAATCGAATATCCATCTCAACAGCATTGTAAACGATAACGAGTTCAAACCTAGGAACTTGAGGGTGACAAATAAGTCTAACCTACGTCGCAACCACGATTACGAAGAGGATCATAAAACGATCGAGACACGAGCCTCTGGAGACAACAACTTGACGCAAAGTACAGAGGCTCTGAATAAATTCGAGGACGAGACTTATAACAGTTTCGGCTTGAAGTCCGCCAAATCGGTGCCAAATATCGCCAGGTGTTACTCGAATGCAAGTAGCAACCTGGAGGACGACGAGATTGAGAGTAACAGTCAGAGCTCGTATGGTGAATTGGGAGTGATCAAGAATGGGTCTGTCAGGAATATCGCTAATAATTATAGTATAGAAAAGTGTAACATTAGGAGCAGTGATTCCTCTGTCGATGAGTCGGGGAACGAGACGGATATTTCGTTTGAGAGGGAACAGCCGATGGTTAATGGGGATAAGAGGGCTTCGAATGATAGTGGTTTAGATCAGGTACTTCCCATGCCTTCGGTTAGGAGGCTTGCTGAGGCGTTCAGCAAGCAGCCCGAACCTGCAGCTGCACCTGTTTCCAAGGTAAAATGAGAACAGGTGATGAGAGATGTGTAGAGTACTCTTCTTTTTTAATATTCTTGGGACTATTGTGTACCGATCAAAAAAATTGTGACACAGACAAATTTTTGGGCAAAAATTGCTCAACTTTGACTGATGATAACTCTGCAAAAAATCGTCGTTGGATTATGATTTTTCTTTTACATTACAGCCTGAAATCTTTACTTTAAGATACTGCGTCTCGATTTTAGGTTCAATGCACCCTTACCACTGCATCCCCTTAAATCTGAGGGCATGTTTGTTACGTGAAAAATTGCAAAGTTTGACCGCATGTGCCGACTTCAAAAAATTTTTTTCGCAAATACGGTTTACAGTGACCTAAAATTCGAACTTTCCCCTTTAATTTAAAAAAAAGATGAAGTCGCTGCGATTTTTTTTCGCAAAGTTACAGCACTTTAAAATAACCCTTGCATTTTTGCCTGTTTAGAGGGAAATGCTAAGTTTTCAAAATGGAAGGTTTACTTTAAAGTACTGTAACTTTGCGAAAAAAAATCGCAGCGACTTCATCTTTTTTTTAAATTGAAGGGGAAGGTTCCAATTTTATGTAACTGTAAACCAAATTTCTGGAAAAAATTGTATCATCTCCCTGCATCCCGACAAACTTTGAAATTTTCAATGTAACGAACATGCCTTTACATTTAAAAGGTTGCAGAGGTGCATTAAAATTAAAATCAAAATCGAGACACGCTATCTCAAAGTAGAAAGTTCAAGCTTTAATTTATAAAAAAGATCATGATCCGACGATGATTTTTGGCGGAGCTACCATCAGTAAAAGTTGCTCAATTTTTGTCCAAAATTTTTCTATGCCACAATTTTTTTAAATAGTATATTTTGAGGATTTCAGACTAATTCAGCTGTTTTTTTCTTAGGTAACCAAGTCGAGCAATGTTAATAAAGAGCGGTCCTCGACGCCAGAGATACAAATAGTCGAAACGCCAAGGCAGATGCACAGTTTGACTGCCAGGTCGCTTTCGAAACAGTTTCGGGAGGGTCTGAGGCAGATCCCGAACAAAGTGGCTTCTCCACCAGCTAGCCACGTAGCCATGGAACAGGGCAAGATACCGGAGAATCCAGCAGAAATCGTGCAGGCGAAGATTGAAGACGATACGAATGTGATTTTGCCTGGGAAACTGAAGTCGAATATAATATTCTGGGAACAGATGCAAAAGAAGAGTTGAATGGCTCTAAGCAGACTGCCCAGGAAAATTGCAATTGACTTATGAAAGTCTTGTGAGAGGAAGCGCAGGAGAAACTTAGAGTAGAATTAAGATAAGTTTAAGAGTCAATTGAGATTCGAATTAAAATATCGCGTGGAGAGAATATAGAAAAAAAATTTATTTGCAATGTGTAGGATGTAAAAGAATTTTTATTAATTGAGGCAATTATCTGGGAAATTGATCAGTGGACGAGTTGCCATCCTTGCTGAGAGCAAGAATGTTCAACGCCATGTAAACACAGTCAATTAGTCATTAACAACATGGAGCTCAATGAATAGTCGATGAACTTTCGTTCTCTAGTGCATCGGAAAAGGTGAAGAGCAATTATACTCAACGTGATTGCGTTCGTGCCAAATGCAAACTTATTAGCCAAAGAAGAATTATTTTCGACGCCACAGAATTTTAATTAAATTCTACTCTGACTTTCTTCTTATCGAAAACATTCTACGAAATTCGACGCGCGGTTTGCAATCGAGTGTAAATATAGCTGAGTCGTTGAAATCGTGTACATAAGGATTCGTAGAAATTTGCATAAATTTCTGGCGAATGAAATTTATGGTAATTTGTGTGAATCCCTTTCGAGATACATATGTGAGGAACTCGTAATATTCCTGTATACCGTAACTATTATTTATTATTTATTAATATCCAAACTTGATATCAATGTATATACATATAATAGTTCGATGGTCAACGAGGAGCTGTCCTTCTATAAAATAATAAAATTTGTATCAATTTAAAGCCCCCTGTATACTAAAACTGTGCGATGACGATATTATACAAATATATTGTATAACATAGAAGACTACTCCCTCAGTCTAATAAAAATCGTAACTTAAAATCTGCTACTTAAAATCGCAAAACAGAAAGCAGAAAAAGGATAAAGGATCATAAATGAAAAAAATGGGTATCCTTCGTAAAAATGTTCCATTTTATTCGAGCATTCGAGATTACATCAGTGCATCACGAAATCAGTGCTTCGAGTTGATCATAAAAATACTTCATCTAGTGAAACGTGATCACAGTACACATTATTGTATTAAACAGACATACACATCCTTAGGAACTAACATAATCGTCAGAAGTCTCCTTAAGCTGTTCCCAAAGCTTCCCAAAGCGTTTCGATAAGTTCGACAGCGATGGGAACACGATGCACTCAGTAATATATGCATCTGGTTTTGTGGAATGGTATCTGTTCAAGCTCAGCAGCGTGTTCTCGCCGATAGTCCCATAGGAAGTGATCAATCATTATAGAGTTCACGTCGGCTTTATTTAATTGCAAGTGAGAATAGCGTTCGATCAACGTTCTAACTTCGTCCTTCACTCGCTCCACAGCCTCTATGGAGCAACCACGAATCTCTATCTCATCGTCGCTACCATTTTCTAATTCTACATCTGCAAATATCATATCACACGCTAATACTACTGTTTCTTGAGCTGCAGGCTGATTTTACTGTCACATACTTTATGCTTCCAGAACTATGGGAATTAATTAGAACATTTTTAGAAGATTTTTTTTGGAAGAATCTTTTGGAAGAACTTTTTTTAAGAAACAGAGCCAAGAGAATCCTCTACAGCAAGAAATTTGGATTAAAGCTAGTTTAAAGTCCTAGCTCCCATAGAGCTGGAGAATTAGGCAACAGTTCGTCTATCTCTCAAGCAAAAAATTTAATCAGAGACTTACCACACTGAAGTCTGCTAAGAAGTGGATTACTATAACGTATTGCACCAAAATGCACAAGAACTTGAGGAATGCGATAGTCAGCGAACATCGTGATGTAGTCTATATCGTGGAATGCACCTATGTCTTGTCCTTTGAAGCAAGCCCAGATATCTCCCACCAGGATTTGAGCTCTTTTATAGAAGCTCACTACAAGCAGAGATATTCCTGATTCCATAATACTCTTCCCACGACTGAATTCAGGCATAAATTAATTAACTTACCTCTGTGGCCTTCATAATCTGCTTCATCTTGGTACGATTCGAACTCGTTCACGATAAGTTTGAGCAATTTCTCAGCGGAGCCTGAGCACGATTTAATGCACTCCACAAAAGTACCTACGATTCGACAAGCTTCACTAATCTATTTTGTTACTAAATAATATCTAGCAAATTGAACACTGGGCCCCAAAAATGTGTTAGAACGCGTATTTACAAAGCACTTTGTTCTCTAGTGTACAACTTTACAGATTCAATTAGATTCTCTGGAAGTTCTGGAAGTTCTCTTGAACTTTGCAAACGTTAGTAAAGTTCTGCACCAGATTCTCAAAACGTGATACGTGTACATAAGGGTCTCAGGAAGCGATTTGAAGCAAGTACCTTGGTATTTTTCTAACAAAATCTTTCCAGCCTCTCGCAAGGACTTCACTCTTTCGTCTAAAAGTGGGATATTAGCGTGATTATCGCCACGAAAAATTTGTTCAGCGTCGCTTCTCGTTATGTGAGCATAATACTTGGGGTCGACTATAGGTTTCCCCTCCTGTTCGACGTGAATGAAAAGAAATATATATATACGGAGCACAGGCAGGCAAATGTGTGATTCGTGGACAAAAGAAAGCTAGACATAGGCGAGAAGTAACGTAGCGGCATATCACGTGAAATTTCAATCTAACCACTTCTAAAAATGTCATCAGCGAACAAATTTCTCAAAGAACGTTTACGGGAAGGCATCTCTTCGTAGTCGCTACGATGACATCGGCATCGTGCGATAAACATGCAATTGATATTGTTAGTTTGAGAAGACCTACGTGAGTATTCTTCGCCTAAAAGATAAGAATCTTATTCTCGTGCTCTTATTACACTTTTTATGGAATCAGAGCTTTGGACAAGCTCGCCGAAACTATTCCTAAACCAAAAGGTGCGATACCAAATTTTGGGCTTCCACGATGGAAGGAAATGCCGTTAGAATCGAAAATTCCAATGGTACCGGGACCAGAAGGAGCTTACAACTTCACTCGTCGTAAAGTTGGGAAGAGATTATGGATCCCTGCAGAGGATGCAGAGTTCAACTTGAGCGATCCCTATTGCTACGAAATCGAATTTACATACAACTCCCTCCACGATAAGCATTTAGTTCCTTACTTCTCCAGGCCGAATAACCTTCGAAATTTGATAAAAGCTGGCCTGATCACGAAGAATCTAGATGCAAAGTGTTCTCTGCGGGATTATAACATGTACAGGAAGTATTTACGAAGACTGCATTGTGACAGTATAAAAAAGGAATTGTATAGAAGGGAGAAATGGTCCGCCGAGGAGAGAGCTATTCAGTATGCACAGGAACAGGCGGACAAGGAAGTGAGAAAGTAATGTCGAGAATATTTATTGATTTATGTATGTAAAATAACGCATGAAATTCTATCAGATTGAAGGAAAGGGAAAAGTTGTTGGAGAAGAGGAGATCGATTATCAGAAGTCGAGAAATGGCTGAGACACTGAGGCTTCAGCAACAGAAGGACAAGCAACGAAAAATAGAAGAAAGATTGCAGGCATTGATACAGAGGAAAAGGGAAGCTCAACTTTTGCAGCGTATTCAAATTAAGGCACGTGCTGAAGAGATTCGGCAGAAGCAAAAAGCTGCTGCGGAAATTGAACGGGATAAAATTATTCAGACTTTGTTGGACTGGAGGAGAAAGGAACAGATACGTAAAAAGAAACTGGAGATGCGACTGACACAGGAACGAGAAGAAAAGCGAAGAACAGTAGAACAAAAGTATATTAAAAAATAGCAAAATGTGTAATCTCCCCTTATAATAATTATTCGTATTATAGATGGCAAGAAAGGCAGGAATTTCAGAAGAAACAAATCGAAAAGGAACAATTTTTACTGCAGTGTATAGAAGATCAACGTAAAAAGTTTATAGAATCGTATAATGAAAAAGTAAATAAAGAAACAGAAAGAATGGAAAGTATGTGTGTACGAAATAATTAAAAATTCAGAGCAGTATATTAATACGTACAAAAAATTTTGTAGGACTTCTGAAAGATATGAAAATGTATATAAAGTGTTACTTGGCTCGACGTGCTGCAGGGAGCAAGGAACGAATTTGCTGTAAAACATTCCTGCATGATAGTGACATGGTATTTTTTATGTTTTATATTCGTATTCAACAAATTTTTTATTTGTTTTTTTACTTCCATAAACATGTTACAAACGATCATAAATTCATATGGTAGAACCAATTTGCAATATCAGCAAGAAAAGATGATAAAAGGAGTTCTCTATCTAAAATGGATATGTCTTCAGCTCAAACAATGTCAGATAAGGTAAAATAATCATGCATATCTTATCAGAGTTGGAAGCTCTTAGGTAATGGTTGAGGTCCTTAGAAAATAGAGTATCATGCTAAGGAATTTTTTAGAGACTCAGGGATAAAACCAAAATGGATAAAGGTGTAAGTACAAAATCATCCAAGGATATAAGATTCAAGGTAGGCAAAGGTTCAAGGAAAAAGAAAGCAGATGTAGCGCGAAAAGGTGGTAAAAAAAGAAAGAGGAAGGGTGGAAGAAAAAAGAGAAGGAAGAAGCAAAGAGATGAATCTGAAGAAAAGTTTGAGGAAACAGTAGAGGAATCAGAATCAGCTGCAAAAGTTTCTGAAGTTTCTGATGAATCTGTTGAGTCCAAAGAAAAGTGTAGATGTGAAGCAATTAAAGACATACGAGCAATTACAACATAGCATCGCTATTCAAGATTTCTGAACAAACCTAGGGGTAATATCTATTCTACTCAACTACAAACAAAATTATGAGCATAAACTTACATCTATAGCCCTCTTAATAGCAGCGCATAATGCAAAGTATCCAGTATGACCATTTACAGTCCATTTCAAAGATTCCTTCTTACTCCAAAAAGAATAATTCAATGTATCTAAGACAAATATCCAATCCACAGCCCTTGGGTCCTCAGAAGAGGGATGAAATTGACATTGAGAAAAATTATTCACACTCACAGTGTGATCCTTCAGGCCAACTAAAATCTGTAAAGAAAACAAACCACGTTTAGTCATAATCTCTTCCACTTTCTACTCGATATAACCATGGAACAATTCCAAACCAACAGCAAATTTATAGATGATAAATTGTAATTAAAAAAGAAAGAAAAAGCAAATAAATTTGGAAGTCCAAAATTACTTACCATACAAGCAAGGTTTTTGATGCCTTCTTCTTCGATGGAAACATTTTTAGACAACCTTGCTATTAATTTCGCGGATTCCTTCGGCATCAGAGCCATTGTAGGAAAAGTATCACAGTACGTTCACTTAACAATTAAAAGTAATTGATCTTAAAATGGAAATTATGACCCGGTTCGTACTCGCGTACAACCACAACGCATTACGTCAACTCTCTCAATCAAGCTACTACGTCATGTGATCTTGTTTCAAGTGTTGTCCACCATTGATACCCCTCACTTCGTTTCATCCCCTCTCTGTACTATATTACGCTTGTGTAAAATGCACACGAGAAAACATAACATCGACTATCATTCATGTGCACAGTAGTAAGAGGCAGAGTGGGGGGAGATCATTTCCCTCCTGAATATAAAGTATGAACAGCAGCGGTGTCACGTGACTGACAAACCGTGGCGCGTTAGCAACCACTGCATTGGTAAACAAACATGGCTGTGAATGTCAAAATTTGTGGAATCATTCCGAGAGTAGTCTCTTAATTATACGTATAGATGAATCATTTTCCATGCTCATGTTTAGCGCTTCGAAAGTTTATAGTGTGACGAAGCAAGGTAAGCATTTAGAATTGTTGAATCACGTAGCAAGCAATGTTTTATAGATGCGCTGCAGCACATGTGCACTGCGATTGTTTACATTGAGTATAGAGGTTGTGCAATTAACAAGGCAAATTGGAGCACGTAATCTTGAAAGGTAGTTGAGTTGTATATTCATGCTTTTTATCACTTTTTTCTATTTGGATTTCAAGGGTAAGGTATTAGAGTTATTCTTATTTAATGGAAATGAAATTTACAAGGTAATTTTGTATGGTTTCTTCTTTTCACTTATCTTGTATTATATAACAGTGCTGATTACTTATGATATGGAATGAAATTGATAGTCAAAGTATAAAGTGTCATGTCACTTTATTTAATCAATCATAACATTTAATAATACATAATTTAACTGATAAATGTATTCTGTGTTTAAGTTTTTACATAAGGACATGCGTTTTTTTTATTTTACGATACATTCGATTGTAGGTAATACCTAATTTTTTTTTATTATCATAGGCAACTATTTTCTGTAAAGTTTGATAAGATTCGAAACTTCAACGCTTCATTTGTAATTTACATACGTAACACAAATTACAATATTCAAATAATATGCACATTCATATTTACATATAAAATTTCATTATTGCGATATTTAGTATACTAATTCTTTGTATCCGTATCCCTGCACATTTCTTTCAACTTCTTTTTATTTTCCTTTCCACAACTAATGAAACGATTTTATAGTCTTATATTTAAATTGTTTTCGCGTATTTCTTGCTTTTTTTTTGACAAATATCTCCAAAAAGTTTATCAAATGGCATAGTTAAATAAAATTTTTTGAATTACGATGTAACTTACAAAATATGAATAATATTATAAACACGTTTCGAATCCTAAAGTCTGAAAAGTCAAATGGTAGTGTGCTTCATCGCATTCATTCATTCAAATAACATATGTACATAATACCCCCTCAACGTAAAGTGAACAGATTAAGGCTCCAGCAGGCTATAGGCTACATTCTACAATGTACAATGCATTATGTACTTTGTTAGTTTCCGTTTCCGCGTACATGTCTGGTTGTGTAATGTGTGGTAAGCGATAGCACCAAAAGATCTTCGAATATCGTTACTCGATACAAATGATCCATATGACTATAATATGGTTAACACAGAAATCAAGTTGCAATGATTAACATTTATTTTATTCAGTATTATTAAACTTTGCAACGTATCTGCATAATAGACATACTTATCATAAAACAATACATCTTAACAAAAATGTATAAATTTATACTTTATGAAATATAAAGTTGGACAAAAATAGTAGGCCTTGCCCACTGATATTTGTTAAGAATTGAGTTCTTCTTTGTATATTTTGTGTACTAAACGGTATGAACACGTAATGGCATTCTGTGCCAAATTGTGAATCAAAGATAGACATAACTATTCTGTTTGATATTACATATTTTGACATCACCTGTGGCCCCAGCATGCTATTATATTTATATATAGCATGAAACCAGTATGGTAATATTCATTTAAAGATATACGAAATGTGTTATTGTGCTTTTTAGATGTTACATGGCTTAAGTGTTAGAAAAGATTGTATTATTGTGCAACTAATTTGTTGAAATTTCAATCATCACTGATTCAAGTATGTTAACTCGATGATTTCATTAGGCTGACCGAACATGCACATGTTAAGACAGCAATTTCTTTCCCACTGTGCAACATTTTTCATCACACTATACTTTGACTGTTAACACCACAATATCAATATGATTTAAAACAAGGGCATTTCTCTTTCTAGTATAAAGATTCAACTCCAAACTGTGAACGTAATAAATTGCATAGTAGAGAATTTGTGGAGTAGAACGGTATATTCATCCAAATTATCAATAAGCCAGTAATTTATTTAACTATTCACTATGCCTAAATACAGAAAATGTAATCCACCAAAGAATGTATCAATTATTGCACAGATTTATGAAGATATAAATTAGATAATTCATATTTATTTCATACTACTACTGTAAATTACTGTATAATTGATAAGCTTTGAATGAATCTACTAAATGCATTAATGAATTCAGTATTCCACTCTAGGTTTTCAATTCACATTTGATTTTGGCTATTAGTTATAGATTTTAAATTGTTTGATTTACTAAATATAATTCTAATTAAAATGCTTACAAAAAGTAAAACCAAGGATCCCCGTTACCCCAATTGTATAAATTATCAAATACTACTAATTTTATAAGCAAATGTTAACATTTATCTAATAATTCAAATCTAATTCGTAAACCAATATTATGTCCAATACTGTAAATTAATGGACGTTGTTTATAATATAGTGAATTGTTTTAAACAGCATATAAATCCTGTTGTGAAATAAGTGTTATATCAAAGCATTTGCTGATAAAATTCATTAAAAATAAAATACAAGAGTAAGTATACATTTTGAGCAGTTAGAAATCGTTAGTATAGGACCTGTAAAAATAAGTCAAAAAGATATTATATAATAATTCAAGTTTTTTCCTTTTTTTAGCAATTAATTATTACGAAGATATCCTGTTCTTTATTGCTTTTGTTTTTGCAACAAGATATATTAAGGGGTCCAGAGGAACCTTGAGTGGCATGCATGAGTTTTAGTCAACCAAACTTTATATAGCACTGTTACATTTGCTCCCATGCACATCACACCTCCAGACTTCACCCATGCAGCAAAATGCGCTTTTTAATTATTTCTCTTAATATTATATAAAAAAATCTATTTCTATTGACTTTTAAGCTCTTTGCCAATACTGTACGATACAATTTTGTTCCAGTCAATTTTCGTTCGCATAACAGGTAATTGCCTTCGCAAGGCTTTAAAGGTTGTGTCAGACATTGTTTGATAATTTTCTGAAATAGCAGTCTGATAATCATTTTCTGATTCCTCAACAAGTCGTATTAATTCCTTCGCTGTTTGCTTTTCATTTGAAATTGGTAAGTTTTCTTTTACTTCTTTGCTACTGACCAGTTGTACATTTCCATCTTCATAGTAATGAACTTGTACTTTAAGGCTACCTCTTAATTCCGCATTTCCAGAACCTGGACTAAAACTTACAGTCCATACAGAACGCCAACGACCGTTCCAAAAATTTTTAGGTTGAAACTGATGATCTTCTATGCAAGCTGTTAATGTAATATTACCTATAGGAAGAGAAACGCTATTTACTATTTGCCATTCTTCTTTTAAAATAGCAGATTAGATTCTACTTGAACAAAAAAATGTAAATACCTCCTTGACTTTTCCCGAAAACTGAACATTCACCATATCTATAATGACTTTCAGTGTAAGTTGTTATTTCATCCTGAAGAGCTGCTCTCCAAGGCTCGGCAACAGGATCTGGCTCATAAGGTTCATAATCCTGTGCCTCCTTTCTAAGATGATCATACTTAAAACTTTGCTTACTACGAGCATCGTAAAACCTCTGCCCACCTAAGTCATTGTGTTCTGTTATGAGTGCAGAGTATTCGCTCCCTTCGATCTGAAGTCAAACAGAAGAGACTAATAAATAGAGGTTTCGAATTCGTGCTAATCTATTCTAAACAACTCTACCCTAGAATCTCCTCATACTAAATCAATATCTAACCTTAACTAAAACCCCTTAATCGCAATTTCACGACAGATATCGTTCAAAAATTGACAAACCACGGTCATAATCACGACAGGGAAGGAAAACTGAAAATCGATCCCGAGGATTTTCAGTGAAAACTGAGCCCGAACCATGACTAAAATTAACCCCGCAGGGGCACACGGTCCCGTTGAAAATTACACGAGGATATCCACGCAGTGGCCGCCGTGTACCGACTCGACGATGTTTTAGGTAAACAATCACAGCAGCCAGATGAACATTATCGCGCTCCAATTTCACTGTAAAGTCAACGTCACCTGTCGAAGTCCCGGACGCGTGTCGCCCAATTAGGAACGCGACTAGACGTTGAAATTCGATCGCGCGGGTACCTGGTACAGCGCGATCCACGATCACCACAAATATCGAGCGGCACCGTGGCTACTATCATGAAAAAACGTGGAAGTGTTTCCCCAGAGAAGGTCGATTGATGTACCTTAACAGGCGTGAGCTGATCCTTGTTGTATTGAGCAAATGCCCCGGACGCACCCTCCTTCAACAGGTTGTCATTGTTCAACAAGACCCTCACGTCATTGAAAACCTCGTTGAATTCGCCCGGCGGCGAGTGCAGTATAAAGTCCGAAACTATTCGTACTTTTTCTTGATCGGAAATCACATCTCCGTCCGCCGCCATCTTACCTTTCCCACTGGCACGCACACTCCGCGATGTCAAGCCAAGGTTAGTGCAGTGCAGGTTGTACCGGCGTATCGAAGCACTGCCCCATATACCCGGTGACGCATCACAAACAGTACACGTAATTCGCGATGCCCTCCATGGGAGTATTCTCCCTACTTTCACCAGAAAGTAATTATACTCTTTAAGTACGCGTCAGGCTTATGCTTTTTGGAGAAATGGTTCTCTATTTCAGGCTAGTTCCATAACCACGTTTGGGTACTTTCTCGCACTTAGGTTTACTGATTGCATGGAGAATTCGTTTTGAAGATCCTACATTCTAATGCTATCTCATGATAATACAGGATTTATCAATCATAGGAAGTTATGAATTATATGCAGAAGAGATTTTAGATTGCTCACAAATTTGCTGTGACTGAAGATACAAGATCTCATGGGTTTCCCTCTGGCTTATTTATCAGACATACTGACACAATTTTGTAGGAAAATATTGGGCTACCCTGTATATAGATATATACTGTCACCATAGATATTATGTTTGTCGTTAAATTGAGGTTGAACGTATTTAATAATTTATGTAGTATTTTATTGAAAGGAAAATGAGGAAAAAGGGAGGTTACAGAGAGACAGAAATGTGAAGATGATCAGAGGCGAATCTCGATCGGGTTCGAGACAGCCACTGTGTTCAACGAGCCTTGTCGAGCATAACCCTGCTTCGTGGTTTCTGGTGTGCGCCCACAGCAGGCGTGGTTCTGGCCGATATCGCGTTTTATCAGGATATTTCTGTCGGTCCGCCCGACCGCGGCGAGGCATTTTCCTCTCGATTGAAAGATCGCCGCCGGATACTTGGTTCGCCCGCCAAAATTCAAATAGCCTCCCGAAACGAGAGCAAAAAAAGGGTTCGAGTTCCAGGCGCAGCGTACCGCGCATTCGCGCCCGAGACACACGGACTTCCATATATGGCAATCTAACCGCTCCTTTCATTTCGAAATCGTAACACTTTTATCAGATTTTATCTTTCACCTGCTCATCTATTTCTAATTCATTCATTTTGATGATTAGCGATCGGAAATATTTCAAGTAAGCATGAAATTAGATACTATGCAATTGAAGTTGAAGTTAAGATCTTAGTTTCATTTTTAATGGTTACGTGTAGGTAATCTAGCGGGATTTTGAAAATATGGCGGACGATCCAAACCGAGATATTTTGCCAGTGAAGGATGACTCATTTTGCGCGGAAACTTGTCGCAGTAGTATAGGTTTGTTTCCTTAAATATACGTTCTTTATAGTTTTATGATAAGTCTATAGTTAGATGGCAGAATTTGATACATTATGTGTTTCTAATTTTTCAAAATCGAGATACCTATTCTTCCACGTGTACCTAACCCAGACCTATCAGTTTGCAAAGAACGATACCTCTATATCACGTACTTTAAGAGTAAAGCAAACTGTCGATTCATTGACAAATTGAATTATTTCTTAGTTTACCTAGCTATACTGAAGAATTAAAAAATTATGGCATATCAGATTCTGCTATTTGACACCAATATGTTGGGAAGTAGATGAGGTATTTTATTGTATCACTCTCGGTTTGAAGACCCCAGGGAGCGGCATTTAGTGTACAAGCTTGATCGTTACGAGTTGGAGGACAAGTATTTACGGTTGCTCGAAGAAGCGAGCAACTTGAAGAAACTGTATAACTGTCAGGAGGATAAGATCAAACGGCTGGCGACGAAGCTGATGAGAGTGACCGCGAATCCAAGGGCATGTTCCGTCGCCTTGGATATTTATGATGATAAGAAGAGGCTAATTGCCCTTGAACTCGAAAATTCCAAGGTAGTCGACGAAGTTATAGAATATTACGAAGTTGCCTCGAGGAAGGAAGTAAATATCCATAACCCTCAATTAACAGGATAAACTCCATTGAGAAAACTACTTACGTTCAGGTAGATGACTTTAGAAAAAGAATATGAATTGCCTTCCTTCCACACTGTCAGTCGAGGGTCAATAATATTTACTTTCGAAATCGTTCGAGTAGCGAGTTTAGTTGGCACGGGCGAGTCGTGTAAGACAGTCGATTTTCCAGCTGAAAGATAAAATCGCGGTGCTGAGAAATCAGCTGTTGAGTCATACGATAAGCAGTAGATCGTCGTCGAGGAGTCGGAACCCACAGGCGAGACCGTCGTCTGGACGCATGTGAGTGCAATGGTGTCGTGTTACAAGTGATTCAAGACGATCTATGATTCATAGTGAGTGTATCGCGATAAATTGACGAGACGTGTGATCTTTGTTTTAGAACGTGTCGAAGTGAGAGCAGCCGTACTAAGGTATCGTCTTGCCACTGCATCGTTCGGGATATCAATGAAGACAATGAGCGAAGCAGTCTTGTTAAAATCGAGGTAATGTGAAGAATAAAATAGGGTAAGAGTGCTAATTATTGTAGTGTTAAAAATTCCTCTAAGAAAATTTTGAAGGAAAAACACAACCTTCACTTCTATGACCTGTATCCAACTAGAAAAAGACCTTCGGTCAAATTCAGTTCAGGGATGAAAAAGTAGAGGCTTTGCCCTTTAAAATGAGTCCAAGCTCACTACCGTCCGATTTTTTTTGGCAAAGTTACAGCAGCTCAAAGATTGGCAATTTTTTTTATCTCTGGATCACCGTGCGATTTCGAGGCCTGCAGCCCACTTTTCACTCAGAGTGCGATAACTCAGCCAAAAAAAATCGCGGATCGATCGCTAAGGTCTCGTTCGAAAGAGGAGGGTTCTGTCTTTAATTTCCCCTGAAGAGAAGTCGCTAAAAAAATTTATCAAGTTCCTGAGAGTCATCTGAAGTTGGAAAACATTCGGGGAAAAACCACCCTCTCTTTCACGGCGTGTCATGGAGTGGAGAATTTTTTTCGGAAAAGTTCAATTCAGGAGTATGAAAGTAGAGGCTTTGCCCTTTAAAATGAGTGCAAGCTCACTGCTGTACTATTTTTTTTCTTGATGTTATACAAGTTCAAAGATTGACAACGTTTGGGTCCATGTAATTAGTGATTATAATAGCGATTATAATAGGTATTCATTCATAGTTTAATTGAGCCACTAATTACTGTAATAGTCTAGACTCCCTAACGGTATCGTGAATAGGAACTGGAGGCGCAGAAGAAGGAAATGGCATCTCGGATATTGGAGTTAGAGAAAGAGTTGTCGCTTTGCGCCGTAACGAACCAGAGGGGGAAAGTCGCCGACAACGTCGAGTACATAAGAGTCTGGCGACAAATGAAGCAGTTGAACGATAAACTAATAGCCGCTCAGAACACGAACGACTCGTTGAATGTGCAAATCAACGATCTGAAGAGGAAGCTCGAGGAGACGACCAAGTATGCTCGACGTCCCTCACGCGTTCCTTCTGCACCGACCCACCACTCGACAGGCTCTATTCGCTCATTGCACCGCACATTTTTCGCTTCTTGCAATGGTATCTTTGTTTCCCCTCCCTCTGTTTCAAGCTTCGCGCTCTGAAATACTTGAAAGCGCTTGAGCAAAGGATGCAAGCGTCTTTATATAAATAAATTCACCTTGTGCATTATCCTACACCTTGCTGAAGAAATTCCTCGCACTGTCAAACGTTTCTACCAGCAAAGATATTGTCACAGTTACTTGATTAGGGACCATAGAGAGATGTCGGCAGCCCTGCTTGCGGAGAGGAAACGAGCGTCAGAACTCGACGAAGAGATGCTGAAGGCGAGAGAGTCCCAGCTGTCGTTGAGGGAAAAGGACGAGCAGATACAGGACCTGATGAACGAGATGAAGATCCTGCAACAACATAACAACGAGTTGGTTGCTCTCAGTTCCAAGTACGGTAAGGTCGAGCTGGAGAACATGGAGCTGAAGAAAAAGGTCACGGAACAGCAGCACGATCAGGAAACCTTGAGGACCGCTGTGAATACTGAACAGGCGAACATCGTGGCACTGCAGAGCTCTAATGAACAGCTGATGGGGAAGCTTCAGGAACTCCAGAAGAATATAGACACTTTAACGGTACAGTTAACGGTCAGTTAGTAATTTTTTTTTAACCGTGTTAATTATTTTGGAGGGTACTGTTTGCAGCAACGTGAAGTTGAAACCTCCCCCTTTAATTTAAAAGCAAGGTGAAGTCACTTCGATTTTTTTTCGCAAAGTTACAGCATTTTAAAGTAACTCGTGCATTTTTGCCTTTTTATAGGAAAGTGCTAGGTTTTCAAAATGCAAGGGTTACTTTAAAGTGTTGTAACTTTGTGAAAAAAAATCGCAGCGATTTCATCTTTTTTTTCAATTAAAGGGGAAGGCTTGAGCCTTAGGCTACTGCAAACCGAATTCCTGAAAAAAATTTTTCCAAGTCTGTACATCCCGACAAACTTTGCAATTTTTGATGCGACGAGAATGAATTTTTTCCTAAATTTAAAATAAAGATTAAAGTGTATTGTTCAGGACCAGAAGGAAATAATGTTCTCATTGTTTCTCAGTCTTTCCAGACTCAGACAGAGAAACAGGACTCGTCGAAGGGAACGCAGATGAAGCAGACTGGTAAGAAGACTCCGCCTAAGATTGACAAGGATGAATTGTACGAAGACACTGCCACCCAAGTGCTGAGATGCATGAAGTGTTGCGGGGAGAACGAGACGGTATTGCTCGCAGAGGACAGAGTGATCGTGACAAGAGACATTGGGAAATTAATGAACAGTGCTGTGCAAACGGAGTACGCAATTCCATTAGGTTCTAGGAACACGAAAGAGCAAGGGACGTCGGTAATGTCACCTGTTATGACACCTGTTAAAGAGAAAGAGACCAAAGAACCCATTCCTCAGCAGAACGTTGAGCAGGCGAAAGCAGAGACTCCTCTGACACCCGAAAAGATGTTGAAGCTGTTGGAACAAGCGCAGATTAATACGCCTGTGGAGACCAGTAGATTTGCTCACGATGTAGCTATCAGTGATTACAAAGGCATCATGGATTTAAACCAGAGACACAGGCAAGTGGTCTCCCTTGAAAAACTGCTCTTTGGTGACTCTAGTCTTTGACGAAAACTGTTTGATTATCGGTTGCCTAGTTTCGACGAAGTATCTGTGCGCATAGTAGTCAGCTTGTAATTGATATCCAATGATGGGAACTTAATGAGTTTAACGAACATAACGTGGCTTAGTACATACTTGGTTTATCGAAATTAATATTGTTCTTCCGGAGGAGATGAGCAGCGATAGTGTTAGAATCTTGGAGCTTCCAGATTCATACGGAACCCGCGAGCTTAGTGAGGGTTTCAATAAGATTTAGATAAGGTTTAGAGTAATTAGATAATAAAATGCTTGAATTTGTTCAGCTTAAAGTATGTATTAATATTACTTTGCGTGGTAATTATTGTATTTTGTAATATATTTCGATGTTGTAATAATAACAACCATTGGAACTTAAGGTCTCCAAAAAATTTCGGCTTTTTGTCCTTCTAAACAGTTTTATAAAATCTTGGAATACTATTATTAGGAATTATCGTTAGATTATGTTACAGCGATGTAGAATCACATAATCGAGTGCCTCAAGAAGTCCCACTATTCACGTCCATGCGTCAGCAGCAAATGAGCGATAAAAATGCAAAGCCTGATCAGCCTGTGGACATCCAGCTGACCAATTTCAGTAAAATGTTGTCTTTTTTGTTTAACATTTTCCGAGGGTGCCCTCCTGAGTGTTCAATGCCCCCTGAAGCTATCAATCTATATCGCCCAAAGCCAATAAGTGAGCACCAGTTCACGCAAGACGTCAATAACAATAATATAGAAAATGGTCGAGTGAAAAATCAACACATTGTGAATCATCCTCTGAAGACAGTCATTCTGAATGAAAACAATAAAGCTCGAGGTGGTTGCAGTACTAGAAGGTACTGTTCGAATGTCTACAGTAGACAGCGTCAAGAGAAGTTGAAGAGAAACATTGTCTCCGCTCACAGGCGACGCAATCAAGCCACAAAATTCAGCAATAATGAAAACTGCACCTGTGACGATCTAATAACTTGTAATTTTAATTCGAGTTGCGATGGACAGTGCTGTGGCAAAGACTCCGTGAAACCATTTGCATATGAAGCACCTGTAACGAAGACTTCTCAGAACATCGAACACTCTCTTCAGAATGATCTATTCAAATCGAACAATCAAAATTGCTCGAAGACTGCTGGAACGATGTACATGACACGGTAACGATCATCGTTGCTCCTAAAGAGGACAATTTCGAGAAACTGGGCAGGTTGTAAATTCATATAGACTGTCTTAAAGTAGGTTGCAGAACGAAAACTCAAAAGGACCATACAGATCTCCAGAGTCAAACAGGAACTCAGAGAACAACGACTCGAACAACGATAATAAGGCATTGTCAGAATTGCACGAGTACTTGAAGCAGCTGGACAAGTGCAGGGAGCTTCTAGACAACAGCTGTTCACTGAACGACTCTCCTGAAATGCCAGTAAGATTAGTTCTGCTTTAACTGTTGAAAGACTGAAACATAAAACTTAATATTTAGCTGAAGGAGATAGTGGATCACGCGAAAAATGCAAACAGGATACGATACCGCGCGAGCAAGGAGCTAAGAATGCTTGAAACACGGAAGATAGAATCCTTCTGTAGCCTGAATTGCCCTAATGAGTGCATCGACTCCGCCAGCGCCATATCTGATTCGTTTCCGTTGGTGATTACTGATGGTCAGGGTCTCATGGAGCTTCACATCATATCTCTGCAACTCTCAACGTCTGTTAGTATCATAAGAATATTTCTACCACTGTTATATTTACGCAGGGTCGAATTAAGGATTCGCGAGGCCTGGGACTGGGCAATAATGAGGGTGTTTGATACTATACTAAACTATTCCTTGTTTTGTTGGAGAATTTTATAAAGCATAACTATTTCTAATCCTTGGACCAAAGTAAACTCCAAAGCTCCACTAACAAACCATTAAGAAATCAAAGATAAATGTTCTCTTAAGTATTCGCAGAAATTTACTTTAGTACCCCCAACCCCCCTTTAATTCAGGTCTGTATTTACCGAATAAAATTAATAAAACAATCTATCAAATACTAGGCAAAGCAGATTCTCTTCCAAGAGAACGATATTGGCAACGTATCCCTCTACATAAGCTGGAACATCTGGAACCAAGAGTCAACCAGCACACCCACGCTCAAGTGTCCAAAACTCAACTTCAACTCCTCTTTCGTTTACCGAATCCCAGACCTCTTCTCCTTCTTCAACTACGTTCTCCTAGAGTTCGTCAAGTTCCAAGTGAACGTGAACCGTGATACCTGCGACGATTACACAGTTGCTACTGGGAAGCTATCCATTAAGGACATGCTGGATTATCCTCAGAATAAATTGCATTATATAGCTCCAGTGAACAGCGTGCTGCCATGTTCATTGGGGAGCAATTTTGGGCAATTGTCCCTGTGGGTCAGACTGAGCTGTAACATTGAGAAGGTCGAAGAGTTCAAGCAGAAACGCGGTTTGCAGCTGCAAACAGAGGGCCCTGGAGACTCTATTGTTGAGTTCCCTGAGAAATCTTCTGTGGAAGCTGCTGTGGAAACCACTGCAGAGGCTGTCGTGGAGAGCCCTGTGGAAACCCCTGCAGAAATTCCTGCAGAGGGCTCTACAGAGGTCGAGGTCACAGATAGACCAACGAAAAGGGTCGGCATTTCGTCGATTGAAGATGATCTGTTGGTGTTGAAAGACAGATCAGATGAGCTTATCGTGCACGAAAAGTCCAAGGATCAACTACCTCAGTACGAATCTGAGCCCTTTGTAGCTAGGATAAGTAAGAGCTTCTAAGATGTAAGAGCTATAAGTATAAGGAGACAGAGGAAACTTTATCGATGTACATACGTCACGTGAAGGTGAGGCATCCGATGAAATAGGCAGTGGCCCGCAACTTTCTAAACACGAAAACGATCTGAAGAGAAGGGACACCACCGATTCTGATAAATCTGATAATAATTCAGATCAGCCTGGGTCCCAAGACACGAAGCAGGAGTCGAAAAGGAAGGGGATTCTTAAAACTGGCGATGAAAAGGCTCCTAACAGGTAGTCCTATGTCACTCTTTAATTATCACCTTCGTATTTATGAAACTCAATGCAACTTTTAACAAGTCTTTTGATTAAAAGACGTGTCTTCGATTAGCGTGCAAGTGAGAGTGTTGGATGTGGACGAAGATGAAAAAGATGACGAAGTTCAGGCTGACAATGAGACATCGAGTGTGAAAGAGTTCAATGCTGTTATCACAGACGTAAGGGTGAATTATGATCGAATACTTTACTTTAAAATATTTGTTTACCTCTTACGATGGTATACAGAAAGAGGAAACTGCAGATCAGGGCGATTCTGACGAATCGATCAACGATTTGTCCACTGTGTTCTCGGAGAAAAATTGGAAGGAGTTCAAACGACGAAGTTTCATCACTTTTTCTAGTACACAGATTATTTAGCCTTTGAATAAGTCTGATCCATGGATTATTTATGATAATGAATTACAGAAACCGCGGCTGAGGATGGCGAGCACAGCAACGATACTGGAGCTGTGACCGAAGAAGTATAAATTTCAATTTCAATGAAGCCTACTGGCATTTGGAATCGAGACTCCAGAACGCTTCTGCTTATTTCAGGAACACGAGAGGGACACGATAGTCATCGAAATCATGAATATGGTTCTGTACCCAAAGAGCTCTGTTATGGAGAATAAGGAGATACAGCTTCTCTACATTGAATTCTCGTTTCTTGGTTATTGTGGGGCTGATATGGAAACTATCTCGTTGAGGAAGCCTCAGCCACCTAATCAGAAACTGACGTACAATTTTCGAAAAAGTATATCAGTCTTGTCTTATGGACTTTTCGAGAGTTTCTTGAGTGAAATGTAATATTCGATTGTAGAGTTTCGAGTAGACCCATTGATGCATTCAGTGCAAGATAATATCCTACGCTCGATGCTCCACGATTCAGGCAGTCCGACCATCAAATTTATCGTCGTTTGCGAGCCTCTTCCTGAAGACACTGATACGAAAGAGTGCGTGGAAGTTGGGTAAGAGGAAAGTGATTTTGCATATCATTGAGACTTCGAATTACCGATGGTGTAATTGGGTACTATAAATAATCTTAGGTATGCTCACTTTAATATAAGAGAATACGCATTAGGGGACAGTGACAGAGTCGTATCGTTACCAATATACACCCCAGATGAGACGGAGCAGATTGGTTTCTTGAAGGTAGCTCAATAATCTCTACCATATAAGAGTAAACTGTATTTAATGTGAATGAAATATTGCAGATCTCCGTGACTGGTGCTGATACTATACGCGAACGTTTAGCAACTCGCGACGCGAGTGTGTAAAAAAATTCACATTGTATCGTCCGTGTGTCTTGTCCACATTGTAAAAATTGTCCGATCAAAAGAGCATCACTTTTGATGTGAAATATATTGGTTCAAAGTTACATGGTATAAAACATTGAGTTTATTAGAAACTACTTATATCGTAATACAAAATATTCTATAGTTCGCTGCGAATGCCTTACATCGTTTTATATCTCGGGGTACAAATCGGAAATCGGTAAATCTAAATGCAAAATCTGCGTAAGTTTCATCACCGTAGTTTCACCTCTCGAGTCCAAACCTGTCTTCTCAATTTTCAGTCTTTCAAGTCTTTTTCCGCGTCATACGGAAAATTGACGACAAATTGCTTTTAACTTCTTTTCTTCTCACTCTTCGCTGTCGCATTTTCCCCTGTGTTTGCAGTATGTTGCTTCTCCTTCAGAGTGGACAGTTTCGTTTTACGGAATATGTCGTTGAAGACGCTGGTGGCTACCTGGAAGTCTCTGCAGTCCTTTGGCTTTCGGGCCACAGACCAAACCCCTGCTATAGTGTCGATGCCCTGGCACACTCTGCAGGCACCTGCGAATTAGCATAAGTTAGTCAGTCAGTAGGAACATTGATGCAAAGGTACTCTATAATAGTCAGAATTCTCACATTTTCAAGTATTTAAAATGTGAAATATTTAAATTCTCAGATATTTGAATTTTCAAATATTCAAATATTCAAATATTCAAATATTCAAATTTTCAAATATTCAAATTTTCAAATATTCAAATATTCAAATTTTCAAATTTTCAAATTTTCAAATTTTCAAAAATCCAACTTTCAGTCTTTGAAATTCTCAGATGTTTCAGTTTACATAATGAACAAGAAAAAATGGTACCGAGATTACAATTGTTTCTAACTCAGGTCTCGTACCGACAAACACTGCCAGCGAGTTCGTGGTGTTATCAGTGGCGATCAGAGTGAAGGGTGAGCCACGTTTGAAGGGGGCGTGACCGGAAATGTTCCACGTTCCGTTGAGCAGGCTTTCGTGAAAGCGTGGGGAGGTGAAATCCGAAAGCGTCACGATTATAGAATGATTCACGACCTTCATATCCAGCTTCATCCCCGCCTGTGCTGTTGACCAGGACCCTGACAAACGGCAAGGTAAGCCTAAAAATATCGCTTGTTTCACATATCAAGGGGTAGCCAAGACTGCGTGCCGAGGAACGTCAGTTCACGTTCTATAATTCATTGCCTCTGCAGGACTGACATAATAAGAAAACTGTACCTTCTCTCTTGTTGTTCTTCGCGTGATCGAACTTTAGCTCTTCCAGCTCCTCCATTATCGTGTCAAGTATTTGACTGGCGACCTCCTTAGTGTCGTGCATCGCTATCGATATATTCACGTTGTGGGCTGCATTATTGTCATCGTTCGTGAAAGGTAGTAAATTATTGCTCTGGAACCCGTTTTGACCAGACTGCCTCCTGATGTGTCCCTCTCTAAAATTCAGATTGTCGTTTTTCATTCTCAGCGGTTGGGAATCGGATCCTCTTATGTTACTCTCGTCGTCATCTCTATTTAACTCCTCTCTGGGATCCTTCTTAAGATAATTTGGACTCAAAATATGTTCCACTGGTCGATTGAGCGTCTTAGAAGCTAGAGCTACACTAGTTTTTTCCACCGGATGGAGAAGACTGTTCGAAGCAGTAGCAGGTTTAAGTTTTTCCTCAGAATTTGAATTCTGATTCACTGAATTCATTGAATCTGTGTTAACATTGATCCCTAAAGACTCCAGGACTTTTCCCAAAGGTAGATTCATTGCATTGGCAACATTCAACGAAGCTGCATTATTTTGATTATTATGGTAGTTATTCTTCACTTGCGTAGGAAAATTGTTCAACTGTGGCTGACTCTGAGAGTCCTCTTCTTCCATACTCGAAGGCCTTATACTCCCCACTTGAGATGGATTCGCCATATTCTGGTCAAAGTGCTGATTCGTCCCCCCTTGTCGATAATTGTAAGGATTCTGCATCTCTGAAGTATCAAAACTATTAGAAAATTGTGGCACTTCCATAACAGGATTTCCATTTTGAGGAACCCTCAGGTTCTCCAATTGAAGACTCGTATCTCCCAGATTGAAATTCCGTGGATCATTATTATCAGAGTTTCCCAGATATTCCTGCTGCGTCTCGTATTGACTCAAACGACTGAACTGATCAGGCTCCTTCGAATCAAAACTTCTCATTTCATTTTCACTGTCTACATTATTAAGATCAGGCACATCCAGATTGCTCTGCACACCAGTATCATCAGGAATTTGTTCAGGCATTTGTGGCTCCAGGATCACTTCGGTACTGACAGGATACACTGCTTCCAAATTTTCACTTCCGTCGTCCAAATACCCACGGTTCGCTTCATAACTGATCTCGTCTGGCCCGTGAAGTCGAGAATTCCGATTTAATCCCGAGAAACGTTCAATGGAAGGATAGTTCTGAAAATTATCGAGAGAATCATCGGTATACCTAATATCTTTGCCACGGGAATCGTAATCCTGGTAATAAGGCTGAACATTTCTATCGATCCGATAATCATCACGAAGAGACGTAGAATTCACGATTCCACGCGCAAAACGATCATTAGGGTTCCCTGTCTCGACGACTCCCAGAGGAATTTTGTTCGCAGCGATGTCCTGGAGGACATCGTCCTCGCTATAGTAATCAGAATACTCGATCCCCTGGTCTCCAGGATGTTTCTTCGATGGGTCTTTGGTAGTGGTTCTCATTAAACGCTCGACCAGGTTCTCATCGTTGTGCGATTTCACAGAACTTTTCTGTCTATGCGATTTCGTCGACAGAATCGTGGATTCTGTATTCAGTGGCGAGGAAAAGTCAACGTAATCGCTGTCGTCTATTTTGACAGCGGTGATTTTCTCGTTCGATTTCGATACCGATGGTTTGCTGCGCGATTTGTGATCGGTCACGGCTTGATTACGCTTACTGATCGAATTCTCTTTCCTCGCGGATATGTTAGTGGTTCTTCTGCTACTCAGCGGTCTCTGAGTAAAGGAATTGTTTTCAAACGTTTATCTAATGCGTAGTAGAATTTGGTGCGCGAGGTAGGGGTAGAAATTGTTGAAGAGGGCAGAACGAAGCTTACCTACCTTGGAAGATCCCCTCTTCGACCCATCGTGTTGGTTTCTGTAGCGTCGATGGTGCCTAAAGGTAAAATATTTCGTCTGAAGATAGGAATAGGAATAGGAACGTTATAGGAATAGGAAGCAAGATTTGGGGCAAAAATTGGTCAACTTTGAGTGAGAATAACTCCGCGAAAAATCATCGTAGAATCATGATCTTTATTTTACATTGAAGCTTGAAGTCTGTAGTTTATGATACTATGTCTGGATTTTAAGTTTAGTGGACCTTTACTACTGTAACCTCCTAAATCTGAGGACATGTTTGTCATACTGAAAATTCCAGAGTTTGATGGCATGCACCGACTTGCTAGAATTTTTTCGAGGGATATCGTTAACAGTGGCATAAAATTAGAACCTTCCCCTTTAATTTAAAAAAAAGAGCAAGTCCCTGCGATTTTTTTTCGCAAAGTTACAGCACTTTAAAGTAACCCTTGCATTTTTGCCTTTTTATAGGGAAGCGCTGGGTTTTCAAAATGCAAGGGTTACTTTAAAGTATTGTAACTTCGCGAAAAAAAATCGCAGGGACTTCATCTTTTTTTTAAATTAAAGAGGAAGGTTCAAACTTTACGTCACTGGAAACCGAATTCCTGGAAAAAATTTTACCATCTCCCTACATCGTATTAAACTTTGCAATTTTCAATACGACAAACATGCCCTCAGTTTTAAGGAGTTACAGTGATATGGGTCCATTGAACCTAAAATCAATACATAGCTCTTTAAAGTAAAGATTTCAAGCTTTAATTTAAAAAAAAGATCATCATCCTGCGACGATTTTTCGCGGAGTTATCGTCAGCCAAAGTTGGCCAATTTTCATCCAAAACTTTTCTATGCCATAATTTCTTTCAGCAGTGTCTTTTTCCTACCTTTTTCTTTTTTTCTTCTTTCGTCCCTTGAGTCTCACTGACTTGCCATGTTTCCTCTCTTCGCCAGTTAACTTTGCGCCAGTTTTCGCAGATGCTGGTAATTTTACGGTAGCGTACAAATTTTTCTTAGACCCTGACCCATGGGTGAGCTTGTGCATCGTCTGCTGCATCTTCGGGGACTTGAGAGCCTCTTTAGCCATTTTTTCCGCCAGGTTTCCATCGCCAGATCGAGGAACCCTACTCTCAATCAGGCCAAAATTATGTCTTTGCGATTCACGTTGGTCAAAGTGTCCACTATTCTTGGATAATTGTCGTTTCTGCAGGGGAGAGTCCTCGGGATTATGTTCAGAGTCCTCTTTATTGAAAGCACTACTATCAGGAGGTACTTTGGCCAAAGATTTGTCTTCTTCTGACGAAACGAGGGACAGTTTCTCAGCGTTGACTTCAATGCAGACTGCGCTGACTAGTAGCACGATCATGGTCAATCTGTTTGGTTAACGACAACATAAGTTCCATTTTAGGATTTCGAAGCTCGAGTTTGCGGGCTTCGTTCACCTGAATAAACTTAGCAGCATTCCTCCACGAGGTGAATCGATCGACGAATCGGCGCTGGTGCCATTGAATCAAGCTGCTAGGTCTTCCAACTTCCTCACTCGTCTCTGCATACGTTCATCTCAATTACTCTCCCTTCGGTGCCTAACGCTGTCGTCTCGTCGAAGCAACCTTGTTAATCGAGTACACCGAACACAGATCTCTGCGAAGAATTCTTCCCACACGTTGACATATCCCCGGCGAACGTATACAAAAGGCGCTCGAGCGTGGATCGATGCTCGTTTCTCGACGACCAACTTTTGTCTCCAGCCATTAGTAAACCCTAGTTCACACCTGACACGTCAGGTACAATAGAATTGGAGGGAACGTGGTCTCATTAGGGATTCACGATTATGAGTACAATGTAATCAATTTGACGATTGATGTTTAGGATGGGTAGGAAGGATATGGAAGTTGAATTACTATAACTTAGGATAGCTGGAATAATCGGGGCAAATGAGTTCAAATATTCAAATTTTCAAATATTCAAATATTCAAATATTCAAATTTTCAAATTTTCAAATATTCAAATAGTCATAACATAATTAGGACAAACTAGGATAACTTAGAACAACTAGAATAACTGCTTTCATTAATCTTCTTTAAAATTTCTTCTAAAATCTGAAGTATCCATGTGTTACAATAACAAAGCATCAAGTGTAGATTAAATTAAGCTCTGATTATTTGATTAATGATTAACTTTATTAACCACCTGCGAAATCATTCAATTACAGCTCGCGTCTGCTGTAAGGTCTTCTTTCTGCAATTCGATGAAGAGGAACCTGTCTCAAACCCTCTTTCACCTCTTCTGCGAAGCGAGGCGCCACACAAGTGCTCTTTGAAGGCTTCAGAATGCAACGAAGAAACCATCCAGCTTGTTCCTCCTGGAAAACACGTATCCAATACTTGGATTCACGAAATCGAGTATGTTAACACGATCACATCGCATCCGTCCATGCCCACGTACATATATACCTACACACGTATCCACCCTACGTGCCCAATGCACAGAGTCGATCTCTGGTGTGATCAAAGTGACTTGGACCATCGCCAAGTACACGCGTCGGCCTCAATTAGTCAGATATTACGTATGAATGTCCTACACGCGGCCACTCTGCATTAATAACACGGAAATGAACTTATAGTCGTCTGTTGCGTCGTTGGCTACTTGTTTTTCAGCTGGCTACTTGTTTTTCAGCTCCCTCGCTCGGCTGTCGGGGATAATGTGGGCCGAGGTGAGGTGTTTTCGGCACAGTTGTACCAGCGAGCATTCTCTTACCATCGATTAAGCATTTCATGAGCCTCGGTGAGGCCCTTTTTGCGGGTTCCATAAAGCGGATCCATAAAGACGCTCGAAGAGTTAAATTAGATCGGAGGCGGGCACTTTGTGCTCGTAGAAAACTCCTTGTAATGGAAACAGGAAATGATTTCGAACGCACCTTGACGGAGGACTATGTACAAAGTGCCTGTCGTATTTCACGGCTGCGGGTGGATGGGACAACGCAGGACTTGATGGGTCGTCTGGTACCTATCTTTACTGCCAGTAAAGTTGTGGATGGAAGGGCCATTCTTGCGGAAGAAATGCAAACCAGGGGAAATATTCCTTTGATAGAGGGAATATGAGGGACTTGGGACTTTTATAACATAGACTGTGCGACTGAAGCATGGTACAGAGAACAGTAGGACACATCTGCAGCTCAGCTTTCATTATTCATACCAGTAGAACCTAGAAGAGTCAGAACGTTCGTAGACAAAAATAAAATATGATAATAGGGTAACAATGACCACAGATGATAAGCCAAAGTAAAAAGACTACTCCTTCCTATAGCAATATATAAATCTGAATAACCAGAGTTCTCTTCAGTAAAGAGAAGCTTCAATCCTCTTACTACAAACATAAAAAATCAAGAAATTCATCAAAAACTCAACTCAAAATTCCAACACCATCTTCAAGTAAATACCCGACTTTGTTTCATCTCCTATAATACATGCAGGGTGATCAGTTCATCTGAAAACCCTCTAATGTCTGTCAGACGCACTTAGAATGCTGACAGCTTTTGCAATAAATGCTGCCAACATTCAGAGGCTTTCTAATTAACCTGATCACCCTGTATCTACATCAGTTCATGGACTGTGTCAGCTGACTGCGCCTAAAATGAGTAATTTCCCTTGAAGCTAACCGAAGCAGAAGGGCCAGGGTCGTCGAAGGGAAAACAGCACGGTTATCGAGACATATTTCGTCGGTCGTAAAGGTACATCGGCGTTCGAGGCGCTTGGTGTAGGTATTAAAACCAAGTCAGAACACAAATAGACTCTCCCAACGATCCGTCGAAGTACCATCGGCGCCGTGTCGGACAGAAGCCGGCTGTTGAGCAGCGGCAAAAAGGACGAGTCACGGGTGGCTAGCTGCCGCAGAAATTATGGTCGCTACAAGGCATCGCGAACAGACTAGGTACATATCGGCGTGGAGCGGCGAGAGAAATCCCTGGAGACACGTAGGCATTGATTATTATTAGAACCAGCCAAAGTACAACCGATTCTACGGACCGAGGGGACGATGTTTGCGAGTGCACCAGAACGTGACTTCGACTCTGTCTTCTGGACCACTGAACTTTTTTGCTGTGAAATCTTTGGCTAGCTGAACTGGGGGAAAAGGAGGGAGGAATTGGGGGATATTTTTTTAATAAAGATAGGGATTTTTTTACTGCGACTTCTATGTTTGGGAAATCCTCTTAGGAAAGTTTATAGGGAAAAAAGTTACCTTCATTTTTTCATTGTATATTGGAGTGTAAAGGTATCTTTGGAAAAGTTCTGTTTAGGGATAAAAAAGTAGAGGGTTTGGCCTTTAGAATGAGTCCAGGCTCACTGATTTACGATTTTTTTTCGCAAAGTTACAATAGCCTAAAGATTGGCAATTTTTTTGATCTTTGGATCATTGCAGTCTTCTGATGCTAGCGAACTACTTTGTATTTAAAGTACGATAACTCGGCGAAAAAAAATCGTACATTAATTTTTAAAGTCTCGTTGGAAAGAGGAGACTTCAGACTTGAAATCTGCTGCAAAGATAGTTCTGAAAAAAATTTATCCACCTCCTGAGAGTCGTCTGAAGTTGGAAAACATTGGCAGAAAAACCACCTTCTTTTTCTCAGCGTGACATGGAGTAGAGAATTTTTTTCGGACTAGTTCAATTCAGGGGTGCAAAAGTAGAGGCTTTGGCCTTTAAAATGAGTCCAAGCTCACTGCTGTGCGATTTTTTTTCGCAAAGTTACAGCAGCTCAAAGATTGGCAATTTTTTTATCTCTGGATCACCGTGCAATTTCGAGGCCTGCGGCCCACTTTTCACTCAGAGTGCGATAACTCAGCGAAAAAAAATCGCAGATCGCTCGCTAAGGTCTCGTTCGAAAGAGGAGGGTTCTATCTCTAATTTCCCCTGAAGAGAAGTCGCCAAAAAAATTTATCAAGTTCCTGAGAGACATCTGAAGTTGGAAAACATTCGGGAAAAATCCACCCTCTCTTTCTCAGCGCGTCATGAACTGGAGAATTTTTTTCGGAGAAGTTCAATTCAGGGATGCAAAAGTAGAGGCTTTGCCCTTTAAAATGACTCCAGGCTCACTGCCGTACGATTTTTTTTCGCAAAGTTACAGTAGCTCAAAGATCGACAACTTTCTCAATCTCTAAATCATTGCATTAAAAAAATTGTGAGAGAAGAGAAATCTTTTTATTGTAACGATAGGTCATTGCATTCAACAGGAGATGCGCCAATGCAATAGAACGAATTCCGTGCACACCACGTCGATGACAAGGTGCTGGTCACTGCGAAGCAATTCTGTTTACGAACAGTATGCGCTGTTTAGGAACCGTCGTAAGGTAATCGGTCTGCGATTGAACAGGAACCACGTCAAGATTTATCATTGTGAAATCGATGGTATTTTTAAACGATCGATGCCTCTCGATTGCGTAATCGACCGTTTTGTGATTGTTTAATTGAACCTTGGCGCGCGTACAGGCGTCGCCTCTTTGGTGCGGGAATAGGAACGAGAACCTATCAGAAATGAATTCTGAGACCGATAAGGAGGCTGAATATTTATTGCGGAAGCAGGGCTTCAATTGCCTTAATGGTCTCGATAATTCACAATTGTGCAACGATCTCACGGTAATTGCCTGAGTAACCCTTGGCGCGAGAGCAAAGGTGAAGAAGAATGCTAAAGGTCGCGGCTTCTGTGCCCTTCAAATGAAATAGTTTACTTACTTAACCTGAACTACGTAAACTTTAAAATACTACTTTAACTAACAGATAAAAAAATAAGTCTACAATACCCTAATCCTTCCTCTCAATCTTACAACACCCCACTTCCTCTATCCCTATCATACCCCACCCCAGCACCCCTAGAATCATAAATACTCCTCCCAAAACGACCCTTCTCCCTTCCTGTCCCTCTTTCACCCCTCTACCACAAACTGTCAGGTAATTTCCTCTCCCAGCAGTCGTGTCGTCGCCCCGAACGGGGATCCCCGAAAATTGACTCGCTTGGGTTGCTTCCATTAACAGGTGCGTTGTTCCCAGCGCGTCGTCATCGCCAAACGATACCAAGAAACGGGGGATAAACAGAAGGATGCAGAGCGACGCTGGTGCACCGAGCAGCGGTGGCGCGGGCGAAAGAAGCGAGGATAGGAAAGGGACGACGTCGACGGCGATGAAGAGGACCGCGAAGACGTCGGTGAGGAAGAAGAAGAAGAGGCGGCGTGGAGGGTGTCGGGACGCGTTGCCGCTGGCATTGGTAGCAGTCTCGAGATAGCCGCCGGCTGGCTTCCTCACCGCCTCGGGGGATTTATTCGGGGATTCCGAGCGCAAAGTGGTGAAACGATCTAATCCAGTGGTCGATCCGCCGATCGTGCTCAGAGTGAATAGCAACCGCGAGAGCCACCTGAAGAAACGCTGACAGATTCATCGAGAGCAGAGATCTGTGGATTTTCCTGAAGGTGAGTCTCTGTGTCTCTCTACCTCTATCTCTGCACATCTCTCTCTCTCTCTCTCTCTCTCTCTCTCTCTCTCTCTCTCTCTCTCTCTCGTTCTTTCTCTCGCTGGCCAAAGCTTCTTTTCGCTCGTTCGTTCTCTCCTCTTCCGCTCGCCGTCACCGTGTCAGCTCTTCAGTCGTGCTATTTTCGTGAGTGTTGTGCAAGTGTCGAACGCATTCAGGCGGCATTCGAACGTCGCGCTGGGCTTCGTTCGGTGGATCGAACGATCGAATCGAACACCGCCTGGTTCACTCGACCGTTTCGATCGGCCTCCCGCTAGCTGAACGGTGAGAGACCAACCCTGAGGGGTTCCCCGTGAGATCGGCGCATCTTGCCCTTGGCTGATGCCTCGCCGTCAATTTCGCGGCTGATTATTTCGGGACGCGACGTGCGCGAGCTGTCTCCTCGCGCGGGACAGCGATGTGACGCCGAAAAAATAGGAGGCGGTTACGTGGACGGTGTGCCTTCAGTCACGGCTGCGTGCGGGACTTTTTATCGAAGGAAGCTGTTTTTTCTCTCTCGAGGAGGGAACTTGAAGAGTCTTTGCAGTGGTGACTTGTTTGGTAGTCCATAGAAGCATTGAAGAGAGGATTTGAAGAAGCTTTACTGTGGTTGTTTGAAGGTCCGTGGAAGGGGCTGGATGAGGGGGAGATTGATAATCTGTCAGGATTTATAAAATGCAAGGAAGTTCTTTTTATAATATTCTCGAGGAGAGATCATGAAGAATTTTTACAGTGATTACTTGTTTGATAGAAGCCATAGAAGCTAGCCGAAGGGAAGATTGATGGTGTGTCTTCAGTCACGTACCAGGAGAGAAAAATATGTGGACATAGTATTTCTTCTCTGAAGAGAAGATTTCGAGGTCATAATCATTACAGTATTTCCTCCTTATAGCCTCGTTAATTAAATTTCCTGCACTTTGAAATTCGTAAAAGTGGAGGAAGTCTATTTTCCTGCACTGTCACTCACAATTCTTGAAAAGACCAAAGACAAAGTAGGACACCATAAATGTGAGTTAATCTCAATAGACTTACTCCACGTTATAAACTCTTCGAGCCAGTGAGTCTATATCGAGGAAATCCTGTACATCTGAATTGTCTGCACGAGTTTCTCTCTCAAGCCTTTCTGCTCCCTTTTCCCCTAGTTAAAAGTGAGGTTCAGAATCGTTCCCCTCGCTATGAGTTCGTCGCCAGTGAACCGTGAGTGTATACCGAGGGAAGGTGTCCCTCCTCTGGCGGTCGAGCTGTCGTTGGTTGACAGGTATGGAATGCTGTCAACTTGCCATGCGGAAGCGCAAGGCCTGCTACAAATCTTCCCGTGATTATCACCCTCTCGGTGCTTCTGTGATTAATCACCCTGCATCACGCGACTGATTCTCCTTGGACTGCTGCAAACGCTGTTAGGTCCCTCGATGATTCCCACATCCTGGAGAGGAACCGTCTCCTCCTCTAATTACAAAGTAAACGGTGCATTAGTTTCACAAACAAGTGGAGAAGGTTCTACGATCGAGGCTCAGCCGCGACGACCAGAGTACGCGTTTTCGCGTTCCATCGAGAGTGACGCGTTATTTGGGGAAGGAGACAAGGTTGCAGTCGAGTTGACCCGCCCTTTGCAGCGGGGACGACGTCACAGTCGGCTCTTCTAATAAATGCACCGCGAGTCCGAAATGAAATTCCGTGTTACGCCGCCGCAAGGCGCCTCGTAAAATAGCCGTGCCATTTTACTGGCACAGTTTCCGGCCGCGGAGTCGGGGGAGCGTCCAGTGAATCAAATCAGGGTCCAGTCGTACGAAGGCCAAGTTTTTAGGTCCGCGGAAAGATGACTAAACGAGCGCGCCTGCGGGGAAGAAAGCCCGCGCTCTGCCAAGTCTGAGACTGAAATCATTTTCTCTTCAGTGGGACACAATTGGTATTCTTTTTTAGAGTTATTGAAGAGACACTTGGAGATTAGTTTCGTGAGTTTCTGTAAGTGAAAATTCCTTGTGTCTGAAGGACAGGTATTTTAGGTATTTTAACTTGGTATTTTAATTTAAGGTCGGTATTTTAGGAGCCATGAGTGAAGAAAATTTTCAGATGCAATGAATAGTAGAGCTCGATGCAATTTATGTTCTAAACTTTTCAGGATTGTAATTATTTTATTTAGCACTCTCTTATGGAATTTTGTGACGGAATCTTTGACGAGTACCTCTGTACATATATAGAAATATTTCTTTGTAATAGAATCTCAGGTCTACCAGATTGGCCAGATCTACTAGTCAGACATGTTAGTCAAATCTACTACTCAAATCTATTAGTCACATGTACTAGTCAGACTTGCTGGCCAAATCTACTAATCAAACCTGCTGACCAAATTTACTTGTCAGACCTGTGAGTGAAATCTACTAGTCAGTCCTACCAGTTCAATCTACTGACCAGACTTACTGTTTAGATTTACCACTTACCCTTACTGTTTAGATCTACTAGTCAGACATACAGTTTAGATCTGCAAGTCAGACTTCGTGGTTAGATCTACTCGCCAGCCCATTAGCCAGGTCTACTTTATAGTGAAGATTACCGAGTCTATTGAGCCAGCACAGTATATTTTCATTGAAAGGCATCAAAGACAGAGGGTTCCAGGGTGTTTATCGCGGTGGTTCTGACAATACTTCCCGACTCGCGTCGTTGGAGGGCAGCGATCGTGCACCGTGGAATCTGGCGTTGCCAGGCGCAGCATTTATTTGTTCGCGACTTCACGGTAGGGCCGCGTGGATCTCTGCGTCGAAATCAATGGCGGAAGTGACCCGATTAGAGGCGAAATACAAGAAAATGCGGCCAACCCCGCGCGGTGCCTGCAGGCCAGCCAATCGGACGAACGAATACGGGTGCCGCGTGTCGGAAATAGATTTCGCTTAAACTAAAGGTTGATCCACCGACGCCACTTTGACCATCTACGTGTAACGTTCGATTTATCTATACCACGAAATCGATCGAGTTCGTAGAAAAGAGGTTCCTTCGAATATTCTTAAAGTAGACAGGGGAAAGAAGGATCGACATCCATGTCGCGTGAACTGTGTTATTGTTTTGTAATAATTTGAGGGAAAAAGAACGCAAAGGAGGGTTGCGTGAGACAGGGGCCTCAATTCAAATTTTTCTTTCGATTCTGAGCTAAAAATTGAAGGTCTTTGGAGCTTGTGTATTCTTTTGACTAGATTTCAAGTGAAGGGGAAAAATTGCATTAAAATTGAGTATAGCTTGAGGGAGATCTTGCGAAGAGATGATTTGAAGTGGTTTCCCACGTTTTGAAGTCGATAACTTACCAACTGGCCGAAAAAGAGTTTACCACTTTACTGAAATTCGATATTCCTGCCAGCGTCGGTTATCTTGAGATGGCGGTAGTGTTGCTGAAGCACGAGTTTGAAAATTTGAACTGTGTTCGATTTCACAAAACGAATTCTAATAGAGTATCAGACTTCTATCTTTTTAAACGTCTACATTTCTATAAAACTAAAGTTTACATAGTTTTCTTGCCTCTCTGTTACAGAATAATGGTGTAATGTGGAATTCAGAACAATGGCTTCCAACATTTCGGTCACATCCAAAACGAAACAAGGCAAGTCATTCAAACACACCCTAATCTTCCTCTTTTCCATTATACTAAACCCTAATTTTATTCTACTCTATTACTTTCAATTCTAACTCTATCAATCTTTTTACAGAATCTCAAACGGAAATAACTCGAGTCACCAGAAGAGAGGGAGTCACATCATCAGGCAGGGTGAGTTCATCCCAAAATTTCCTTCATAGAAACTCTAAGCTTTTAATCGAACCTTGGATCGCTCAAAAATATCGCCGAAAGCGCTCGAACGAAGTAGAACAATCCCAAGAAGAATTATTAGCGCTCGTGCGTCCCATAAGAAACGCTCTGTCGGTGTTTCTCGCTCATTACCGCGGTCAAAGGGAGTAGCCGCGGCTAAAGGGCGAAAGCATCAAACGTTTTTGAGTAATTGGCTAAACGGCAACTAACTAGACGTATATGCCTCCACGTTAAATACGTTACGTCACGATACCACCATCTAAATTAAACTAAAACCAAGGCGCACCGCTAGAAGGTAGATAGAATATCTGGTTCGATGCCAAAGCCTGAAGACAACCAAGAACTCACCGCCATTCCAACTACTCCCGCAATGCACGAACACGTCTCTCATTCTTCTCGCTGATCGTCCACGCTCCCTCTGCTCCCCCTCTAGCGACCGCGCTCCCTTTCGCCTGGCTCTCTCACCCCCTAATTCACTACCGGCCGAGATTCTTTTTCTCTTTAGCCAGCCTCTGGCTCCCCCCGCGGCTGACATGATTTATATCGAGGCGCATACTGTCGGTGTTTCACGCTTCCTGGAAGTTAGGCCTCTGTTAGCGTCCGTCGCGACCACCCGACGCCGCGCATGCCACTCGAGCCCGAAACGTCTCGGTTCCACCTTTAATTAGGCTTTAATTAATTGCAAAATGTCTGGAATTCTTTGGTCCAGCCGCTGGCCACGATCAGAAGAAACCGTGGTGCTGTGAAGTTTAGTGTGATACAGTTCTAACGAGAATAGAGCCGAGATTTGCTATCGGGTTCACAAAAGATTCGAAAGTGGAGGAACGCGGGCTCGATGGATGGATGTTGGGGAGGAAGGTACCCAGAGGGAGGTCGATATTTGTGGAGAGGGAATTGTAGATCGTAGTGGGAAGACAATTAATGGAGCTAATAGGAGGGGGAATTTGGAGCGTCTTCTTAATGTCCAATTTTAGTATTTTCGGTAGCTCTCTAATTAAATGTAGTTCGTTAATTGTAGTTCTCTATCGGTGGTCTATTACACTCTTCTCATTCCCTTAATGACACTTGTCTGTAAATCTGAAGTGAGATGACAAAGCCTGATATATCACCCTTCTTTCAAAATCGAGATGTGTAGTATATGTCTCTTCATGTCTCTTGACTTCTCAATCTGTTCGATCACAATTGAAAATCGAAGATCAGCTGGTTCGTATTTGAAAGGTTTTGGCAGTACATCAAACCAGTAGAATCGTACCAGTGATAGTTGAACGCCAGACTGTCGGAGAAAGTGTTAGACATTTACTAATACTACTGACGCCTGACGAGAAGCAGAACTTAAGTACACTGTGTACATTGTGCTCCGTGAAAACAATGTAAAGCACCCCTACGAGAATGATATTAATGCATCCTTGCATATCAAAACAAACTGTACTCGTGTGGTCTCGTGCTCGTGTGGGTGCAATGTAGAGTTTTAAGAATGACAAGTGAGCATGTTGCTCTCAACAATCTTCTGGGAAATCTGTAATGTTTTATATCATTCAAAAATAGTTGATAACATTCCTGAATGGGGAATGAAGATTCTTCGACTTAGAGGTCGCTAGACACGAGTTCCTTGACCCTAGCTAGATATTGATCTCTGTAAATTGAAAGCTTCAAGTAGGTACGCATTGACTTGAGAATCTTTGTTATTGGAACTGTATCGACTTCTTCAAGCTGAGAGGCATTAATATGCATTTGAGAGTAATCCCAGATTATTGATATTATTCATAAGAATTCTAAGATGAAAGGTACGAGTTTATCAGTCTTGAATCTACTTGTTTATAAATCTCAGAATTCTAGAGTATTCTAGAGAGTCAGAATTCTCAAGCTCCGAGACGAAATCTCTTAACTTCACACAAGTTCAATTTTAGCAAAATGTCTTCATACATTTTCGAGAGTGTTTCCTCCAAAAACCCTTCCAAATTTCAACCAAAACGATCGTCCTCAATCAGAGAAAAATATTCCTCTATTTACCTACTCGCTGTCACGAGAGATTAAGCCACCAAGGTCCACCACTCCCAAGTCTCAGCGATCGAGCCACTGCACATACATATCTCCAAACATCGCAATCGTCAGAGCAACGATGCTCGGTTATGTTTAGAATTGGCTTTCTTTAATCGTAAATCACTGGTTAAGTCGGTGTCTTGTACAAAGTACGAGTGCACAGTGCTACATGCAGGCGTGTAAATAAAACCGTAGAAATAGCATTCCATCTATAATTGCATCTGCCATGCTGCAACCGTTTTCAAGGTGACTCGATTTATATTTCACTTAACGTTGAATAATTCTATCAAACCATCCTACTACCGAGCCGAGACGGCTTAATTAATTTATCGTCAGCGCGGGGGGGGACATCGTGAGATGATTTAAAGCGAGTCTAAATCACACGATTTCCTTCAGCTGTCATAAAAGAGCGATTTATGAGCGAAGAATTCCACGTTCCGAAATATTATCGATGCCTCGATCGTCGCGAGTCGCAGGGGTGGCGTTGACACGTTGAAAGTTTCCTCCACCGACCGATTTCAGGGTCTGGCAAACCGTCAAAGATCATAGATTAAGGGAGCGTGTCAAAGTGCCAATCGAGGCCGCGTGCATCTCGAAGCGGAAACTGAACTTTCGTGAAATAGCGCGCTGTCAGCTGGGCGTTTCGCAAGTTAAAAACCTCGGGAAACCCACTGTCGGCAGTGGAAACAACGCTGCGCTGCTCGATGTCGTTTTTCTCTCCTCAACGCTGTTGGAAATACACTTTACGACGCCCTGAATCTTCCGCGGTACAAGACATCTTCGTTTAATGAAATTTACAAAAGCTGAAATGTGGATCGAGTGAGTTCTTACTCAGGGTGGCTTCAAGCGAATAGTTCTTGTCACTATCATAAATTAGTGTCACGGAACGGGCCAAAACTCGATGACAGAAACATTCACAATAAATCAACATCAGCCTTGGAATCGTCTCGCAGTTATTGTATGGTCATAAGTCGAACTATTCTCGTAAATCGTTCGAGTGGAGAATAGGTTAAAGAGGATTATTGAACCATCGATGAAGCAGCTTAGAAACGTCTTTAAATATTCATCAGTGTTAGTCCTCTTTATATACAAGATATTTGACAAGTGTCAGAAATTTTAGAGAGTGATTTTACTGAAATCAGCCTCGTGACTTCGTATCCGAGGTACTAATTGCTGAAGGAACACCTAAAATGTACATAAGAGGTGTCTGACAATGAATAGACATATTCTACTGTCTTGTTTCACTAGCAGCGCTGCATCTGAGCTGATGTACGCCAGAAGTAGAACAAGTCTCCAAGTCAGACACATTTCAAAGGCACTTTAGGTGCCTTCAATAATGAAGTCTCAAACCCAATCATGTTATTCTCGATTTTTGTTCCATTTTGACTTGTAAAATCGCTCCTTAAAATCGAACACTCTGCATGGATGGTTAATCTGGGATTAAAAAATAAAGAAAAATGTTTCATATCGTAAATTCCTTTCTGAAAGACTCTACGTGCTGCTGAATATCGTTATTCGCGGATTCTGATCGTTCTGCTTAATTTGAAGTTAGTCTAATGGGTGCTGGCGACCAAGAGAGGCACGTTCTGCTCGTTTTTCGGCATAAACATTATTATTCACGATGCAGTGGTGGCTGGCAACGTCACAGCACTCGGCAAGTCGTCAGAAAATTAACAACCGAAACGAACCAAATATCTATTCGACGGTGCACATTGTCGTGGCGCTTCTATTTCAACATTTCGCCGTCACTCTCTTCGCCGTAACCATGTACAATATTTCCTACTCCACGCTGCATCGGTTGAGTTAACCTGCGTGTAATGGGGGAAATCAAGGTGTAATTTAGTAGCAACAAATTTCATTCCAGAATCTCTTCTCATTTGTACATTATATGCAAGTATTTGTAGGCAGATTCTCCTGCTCTTTCCCCAGAAACCATAGGCTATATTTCCGAGAGTCTAAAACAAAACGAGCTATACCATATTTTGGAGAAAATTCGAGTTAATGTCTTAATTAAGATCTAAAATACAGAATTTGTACTTTCAGAAGCAGGAAAAGGCATTTAAAGAATCTGTTCACTTATAAGCACAGATTTGAGTCTCTTAATGAATGGGAATCAGTTCACATTTTGAACCAAATAGCTTCGCACGATTTATCTACTCCAATTAGTACTTAAATTTTGAAGCAAAAAAATCCAGTAATTTTATCAGCTTCTTTTTCACAGAGGTAGCTAATAGAAATTCAGGAAATTCGCGTCTTCATGGCGTCAATGGCAAAGTATCAATTCCGACTCGAGAACAATTATGATTTTACAATGCATCGCGAGCAGAAAGTGTTCCATCTGTTGGCACCTCGTGGCATTCGCGGGCGTTGAAATTTACTGGCATTTTGTGAACAGAGAATACGAATCCGATCGTCACCCCCGTGCATGACTGAAAAATGGTAACAGGTGTCTTATTCATCTTTCGCAAATTGCGCGCAGTGCCACGCTCGCGCGGCAGATTTATCGCGCACTCTATCACTTGTGTCACTCGATAGACACCCGGATAAATAAACTAAAGTGTCCACGATGACACTTACCCTGACAATACCAGATCCCCTATTTATTTCTGATTTTCTCTTTCTTTTGGAGTTTGCATGTGGAGTGTGCTGCTTCGCGAAATTTCAGAGGATTGGAATCGGCCTCGGTGTTTCATATCGTGGTTGAACTGGGTCGAGAATAGTTTCCCACGCGTATAGGCCAGAAAGCAGCGCGATTTATATCAAATAATGACGCAACTGGACCTAAAGAAAGAAATTGGGCCTGCGGTAGGCGTTTGTGGCAACAATCGGATCGCTTTAAATAGACACCGGCGTCAACATTGCCCTTTTCCTCGTTGTTTGTTCAATAATTGATGCAACCGTCTGTGGAACTGTCGATAATATGCGCTGGCTTGCGTGCCGTTTCTTTGATGCCCTGAAAATAAACCTAGACACGTTCGTGACAGTTTTCTTGGTATTTCTAGCATTTCGTTAAAATACTTTTGTAATTGGCTAAGGTAGTTTCGTATTATGCATTGTTAGAGGGATTGTAGTCTTTATTCATGAATTAAGTCTCTGCATTCCTTGGCAAGCATGCACAAGTCGATACTACAGTGACCACTTACAAAGGAAAAATGGTCATAGAGATCTTGCAGAAGTCTTTTATGTAGATTTAAGCAGGGTGGACTTTGGTAGGATCTGTTATATACCTATAAAACTTAGCAAAGATAGTTTGATTGCAGTGAGAGTAGGATTGTTAGAGTAGGTTTGTAAATTCTACAAGAGGCTTCAATTATTTCAGCTTAACATTTTTTCTGTGGATCATTAAAAAAAGTGTATTAAGTCCTCTTGTTTTCAGTGCGACTTAATACACGATGGCTCTAGGATACAGAAATATATTAATCGAATCACCGAGCGAGAGAACAGTGCGAGTCCAAAATTACCCATTCTCAAATAGCCCCAAAACCATATAATAAAATCCATAGAACCACCCACTGTGATCAAATATCTCAAAATATAGTTTTCAGACTTACAGTCTTCTCCAACTCACCCATTCAATTTACCTACTTGCTCAGAACTAAAATACTAGATTACCTATAACCAACATCTTCCTAAAGGTATATGGAAATCTACCGATTCTAAAGGGATATAGAAATCTATCGATCCTAGCGAGTTAATAACATTAAAAGACACCTCAGCCCTTCACTCTCGAACACCCTTCGTGCTCTCCTCGTCAGAGGCCCGAGGCCCGCGTACTCCGGTTTCTAAAGATGTATTGGAGAAGTGTAAGAAGGGTAGCTATTTCTGGTCGCGGGGAGCCGAGAGACTCGTCGCGCAAACGGCTCTTAGCCACTTCGTACATCGAGTAGTCTGGCGTTCGCCGCGTATCGCAATACGCATTTCGGTGGGAATCGTGCGCGACATGACGCGCCTCCCGACTCGGTCCTCGTGCCAGTGATCCGCGGAATAGCCACGACGAACGACTCGAAACAAACAGCCGAGAAAACGTGGAGCTCGATTCCTCGCTTCTTCCTCGCTTCTTCCTCGCTACTATTCCCCATCGATCGAATGACGTCGCGGCGATCATGCTCGGCAGTGAACGACGAACGACGCTGAAGAGAAAAGGAGTTGGTAGGAAAGGTGCACTGGTCTCTGCGTGATATTTGGGAGCCTCTATTGGACAGTTTTTCTAGTGACGAATTTCGGCGGTGAATCGACGAGGCTGGTGAAATTCTAGAATCTCCTGTTTGTGTGGAGACGGGAAGAGTGTCGGGGAAAGAAGCGAACAGGTGATCGGGGCTGCGCGCACGCCGTATTTCTCTTCGAGTTCCCCTAATTCATCGTCTTCCGCGAAACGGCGTGGTCTGACATAGAGTGCAGTGCACCGGCGTGAAAATAGATGGTCGGCGGTGGTTGGTGAGGATCGGTGAAAGTGACGAGGTGGAAACAGTTGCCACGCTGAACCGCCTTCAGAAGACAAATAGGGCCCGTCGCTGACGATTATCGCGAATCAACGACGATCGGGAGCCATTTGTCATTCAACGAGGGACTTTCGCTGTACTGTCTAAATCCTAGTGCTCCCGAAAACGAACGAACCACCAAATAAACCAGCTCAAATCAAATCCACGCTAGACACACTCAGTTGCCCTGCTTCATGTTCTCCATACCTCAGTGAATGTGAATTGAGTGCTCGGCGCTCAAAAGTGCTGAGGGATCCAAGAAAGCTGCGCAGGTTAAACGCAAAACAGATGTGAAGGAGCACGTTTGACAATCCCCTCGAAGAAATATGTCAAGCTAAGGTGTATAGACTGTAGACTATACACTAGTCGATGCTCTTTGGCGATCAAGAAGCAAAGGCTGAAGAATCTGCAGAATCAATGGTGGAATAAGTCGCGAAGGGGTCAGTTTGGCGACCGTGCGAAAAAAGGCTCTTTTCTACGACGAGGAAATCGGCGAATTGGCCGACTACCAGGGGCCAAACGAAGAGGAGCTCCCACGGAATCCTCGCAGGCATCCCGCACGTAAAAATAAACCGTGGCTCTCGAGCCGACGCGAGCCGGTCGCGGGTCCGACGAAAACTTTTTAACGAGCACGCGATGAAAACGAGGCGGTGGAAACGTTCAGAAGAGAAATAATCCTCAGCGTCACGAATTAACATTGTTGCTTGAGAGGAGCCGCGTCGACAAGAGGTTTTACGAACTTCGAAGGACTTGGGAGAGTTTTACAGAGGTTTACAGAGATTTATAAAATTTTGCAGAGCTTCGGAGGGCTTGGAAGAACTTGAGGGAGCTTAAGAGAGTTTGACAGAGTTTGGAGGACCTTGGAGAAGCTTCAAAAGAGCTTGGAAGGAGCTTTAGAGAGCTTGCAGGAGCTTGGAATATGGCGGGATACCTTGGAGGCAGTTGGAATAGTTAGGTATAGCTTGATAGAGCTTGGAAGAGCTTGCTTGCGCCTCAGAAATCTTAGGAGAACTTTAGGAAGCTTGAGAGAACTTAGAAGGATCTTGAAAGAACTCAGAAGAGCTTGGAAGATCTTGCTAGAGCATGGCAAAGCTCTGGAGAGTTAGAGAGAGCTAGAAAGATCTCGGGAATTCCTTGGAAAAAGAGAAACAGAAAAGGATCTGGGTCGCCAAGAGTCTCGAAGCGGTTCGAGGACACGCGACCTTTCAAAAGGTGGTTTCTTTATTTTAAGCGAACAGGAGAGGCGTTCTGGGAAGCCTCGAGAATCAACGGGCGTATATTTGTCATCTTTCCGTGACAAGGGAGCGACAACTAGCGCAAGGTTTAAAAGAGTCACCACCGTTTGGAAGATTTAGTCCCCTGGCTGCATTCATGAGGTTTGCCAATTGCTCGGCGCGCGACAGCCACCAGAGATATCGTTGCTTCCCACGTGGACGAATTATGGCTAGGTGGGAACAATGTCAGCTGGTTCGAACGTCGACACTGGACGTGTTTGCTGACAGCGAGGTGGACGCCAAGAGGAAGTCGCGACTGAGTGACCAGGAACAAGAATCCGTGGTTCTTCTCGCGGGGATGCCAAGCTTTTAGCGAGAAGAAAACTTGACCAGAGAATTATTTCTACGGCATTGAACTCGCTTCAAAATAACCCAAGAAGCTCGAGGAAAACACTAGACGCAAGACTTCGATGATTCTCTAAGTCCTCCTGTCAACAATGTCCTTCTGCAGGATCACTGGAAGGAGCAGGGGCCTTCCTAAACCAAACTATTTCCCTCTGCTGCCACCCATCAGTCCCGCCGACGCGAAACGCTTCTGCCGCATCACAGGGAAGTCTTATGGCCTGCCCACTCACCATTACATTCCAGTTCTATTGGGAGTGCACACTGTCGACAAATCGAAATGCAAAATCACGAATGCCTCAGGGCTGGGGCCCCATCACTACACTGCTGGCTTCGTGCTGGGCGAGAAAAAGAAGCACGTGATCCTCAAGGATTATCGATACGTGTTCCCGATCCTCGAAGGCGAGGGCGAGCAGCAGAGGGCCCTTCGAGATTTGTTGGACACGAAGCATCCCTCTCCTGAGGAAGAGCTGTCTAAGTTTGTCTACACTGTCGAGGAACGACGATGCAGTCTAGTGTTTCCTTCGAGGCTGGAGGCTGCTGTCAGAGATGGAGACGTGAAAGATGTGATGCTCTCCAGAGACTGTGACACAGTGTTGTTCAGGTTGAAACAGGGGAAGAATGTTTCTGTGGACTTCAAGAACTTGGAGGACTTTGAGAACTTGTATGATGGACTTGGACCGAGGGAGGATGTGTTAAAGGAGAGGGAGAAACAGGAAGCAGAGACTAAGAGGAGGAAGAGGAAGAGACAGGCTGGACTGAGTTATGCTAAGAGGATCTTTGAAGAGAAGGAGAAGGCTGCTGAGGAGGAGGAGATGAGAAGGACGAAGCAGCTGAGGCTGAGAAGTGTTAAAGAAGAAGCTACAGAAAAGAAAGTGGAAAACTGGAAGAGTGTTGACGTGGAACAGGCTAGAATAAGAGCCTGTGAATTGATCTCAGTGACAAGTTCCTTAAAGGAAGCTGCGAAGTCCTTGCCTCAGTCCCTGGACTGGAGCTCCTTCCAGGAGACCAACAACGCTCCCCAGCGACCTGTCGTCAATAAGCTACCACCCCCTCTCAAAATAAAGCCCCAAATAGTAGAGCAAAATGCCTCTTCAGGGTGCACTAGCCCCATCTCAGAGAGCACTGGTGGATTCGAGGCGATTTCAGTAGTAAAACCCCTGACGCCATTGAAAGCTGAGCCTGACCCAGCTCTCCAGTCAGCCATACAGAATATGCCAGCTAGTGACTTGAAGGAAGTGTCCAACGTGAACATGAAGCTGTTGCAAGCTGGAGAAGAAGCACTGGATGAGCTGCCCAGGGTAGATGAGATACCTGAGCTGGTTCAGAATATTAAGGAGGGTCAGGAAACAACGATGCACAAGATCAAGGGTCTGAAATTAGACATAAAGTCCGCGCAGAGATTCATCGCTGGCCAGACAGTGCAGACACCGATCGGGCCTATTTTCGTGCCTGGCCAGACTCTGCAGACACCTCAGGGTCCTGCGTTCGTTCCTGGCCTGACTGTCAACACTCCTGATGGCCCTGTGCTGGTTCCTGGTCAGATCCTCAACGTCAAAGAGCAGGATAATAAAGAGACTGCTGTCTTCGTGGCTGGACAGACCTTGCCAACAGAAGAGGGTCACAAGTTCCTCCAGGGTCAAACGTTCCATACTAACGAAGGGGCCAGGTTCGTCCAGGGTCAGACAGTGCTCACAGAAGAAGGGCCCAAGTTCGTCGCTGGCCAAGTGACAACGGAAGGCACCTTCGTGCCTGGTCAGACCATCGTCACCTCAGATGGACCTAGGTTCATGCCAGGTCAGACAGTCACTGACCATCGTGGAGAGCAAGTGTTCGTCCCAGGACAGAGTGTACAGATGGGGGAGTCCTGGGAATTCGTCCCTGGCCAGTGCATCGAGTCTCCCACAGGAGAGCAAAAGTTCGTCCCTGGTCAGACAATCCCTACCCCTCAGGGTCCACAGTTCGTTCCTGGTCAGTACATCACTATGAACTCTGGAGAAGGGCACTTTGTACCTGGTATCGTCAGGGACACAGAAGAGGGATCAAAATTCGTACCTGGAATGACGCTAGCCACCCCCAAGGGTCAGAAGTTCGTAGAAGGTCAACTTATAAAGACACTAGAGGGCGAGAAGTTCCTGCCAGGGAGAACTACGATCACAAGCGAAGGCTTCGAGTTCGCCGCTGCAAGTAAGTTCGACGAAGTGGTCTTCCACAACGCTGGCCCTGTCGGCATCCCCGTCGACCCGAAGACAGCCAACGTTTCCTCCCAGCAGAGTGAAATCTTCGGTCACATGGTGCAGACTGAACGAGGAGTAGAATTCTACCCAGAGGACGCGAAGAAACTGCCAGAGGGAAAAAGAATCGTCCCAGGTCAGCTGGTTCGTGGAGGAAAGGATGGTCCACGATTTGTACCAGGAGTCATGACTGAAGATGGCTTCCTTCCTGGTCAGATAGTGATGATAGAGAAGGGGGAGCAGTTTGTGCCTGGCCAGGTGATCGACACCAGCAGCGGACCCAAGTTCGTCCCAGGACAGATGGTGGAGACTAGAACAGGTTCAAAGTTCGTTCCAGGTCAGACAGTGGAGACTGCAGATGGGCCACGCTTCGTGCCAGGTCAGATCGTCGAGACCAAGGTCGGTCCCACGTTCATACCTGGCCAGGTGATCTCTACAGAGGACGAAGGGTCTCGATTCGTGCCTGGCCAAGTGGTGGACACTCCAGATGGACCCAGGTTCGTTCCAGGTCGCGTGGTAGAGTCTGGCGAGCTGGGGGTGACCTTTGTCCCTGGTCAGATAGTCCAGACAGAAGAGGGACCAAGGTTCGTCGCTCCAGATTTGACAGACACCCCCGAGGGTGAGGTAGAGTTCTCTGTCCAGGGATTCGAGGTGACCCCTGAGGAACTGAAACTCCTCAGGCCCCAGCATCTCCATTACAACCCTCACGTTCAGCACCACGGAGAAACCAGCATCGACGCCAGGATGCTGCGACAATTATCTGAGGCAGGTTTGTCCGTGGGTAGGAAGGTCACCACGGATTTGCCAGCTGTGGATGTAGACGTAGACCCGAAGGCTGTAGCTCTAGAGCATGCGCTTGTGATGGCAGAGAAACTCGGTTTGCATGGTACCACTGCTGTGAAAATGGCGCAGATAGTGTCCACTGTAGCTCAGTTAGCGAGGAACATTGCTGTGCAACAGGAGCAGCAACTAGAGGAAACTATCGGTAGTTCTAAGTTACTGAATGGTACGAGGTCCTCTATCACTGTGAATGCTAGCAAAGATAAAGAACAGGGGACGGGAGAGGAGAACGAGGATTGGCTGAAAGAGGCGATCAAGACGGCCTTGTCCAGCGCAGTTCTAGCGATCAGTAATCAATCCATCGACGACTGCAACGATGACAAGCTGGACTTCGTTTACTCCTCCATCAGCGAGGCGTTTAATGTCCTCCTGCGTCAGAAAAACGCGGGTATCGAGGAACCTGTAGAAGAGATCCTGCAGATACTCTTGGTGCCCCAGAACAGAAGCAGCCTCTGTCAATCAGCTTTGCTGGAATTACTAGACTCCAAGAACAACAAAATCGACATCCTGAAATCCACTGTCGTGAGCCACTCCTTGAAAGACGAAGTAGTCCTGGATAGACTCTCAATGGTCCTCGAAGAAGAACATGGAACCGACTTAGTAGGACCAGCTTTTCGCACAGTCTCCAGAAACGACCCAGAGCTGGTGTCTCTAGTGCTCCAAAAGGTCTCCGAAGAAGTATCAGCCATCGCCACGGAAAGAGAGGCAGCGGAAACTGTCCACAAGGCCATCGTCCACGCAGTCAGAGAGTCCAGCGAGATCCATGTCCAAGAACTCTTAAACGACGAGGGAGAAATCGTCCGCGAAATGCTCCTCCAAGCTGTGGGCCTGGCCAGGGCTCTAGGGATGTCCAGCATAGCGAGTAGTCTGTTAGCAGTGATCAGTGACGAAAAATCAACTCGTGCTTTGGCTAGTGATAGAGTGACCTTAGATGTTCTAAAGAGACTGACAGTGATGAGGAAATTAGCTGAAGAGAGACCACCATTCATGAAGGCTCTGGGACAACTATGCAGCGACCCAGAATTGGCGAGGACTGACCCAAGACTGAGGACCTTGGTCAGAGAAAGCGCTGCCCTGATGATAGTCCCTGAAGAAGCTCCCTTGCAGTCCTCTGCTGACGTGCCTACTGTTCTCCTCCACTCTGACAATAGTCTGGCGATGGAAGAGTTCCTCATGAGGAGGAGTCATAAACCTTCAGCCATTTTCATGATCCTGAAGCAGGGTCTTCAGGCTGTCGTGCCCAGGGAAGCCTCGAGGTCTGTGCTCACGGGTCAGGTGGCCTACACTGTGCTCGACGAAGATGGGATTCATCACTTCGAGCCTCTCCACGTTTTCTCGGCGCTCAGACTGAACTGTCCCACTGCTCGGCGGTTCTCCATGTACTGTTGTCCTGTGGCTAAAGAAGAGGACGTGGACGCTGAGATGCTGTCCACGTTCACTGGCACTACCTCTATTACTAGTAGCCTTGATGGGTCAGGGAACGGAGCGTATCAGAAGCAGGAGCACAATGGTGTCAACCTGTCCAAGTCAGACAGATCCTTCGGCTGCTCTGGGAGTAGGGAGAACACGCCGAGTTTGAGGAGACTGAGCAATTTTCAGCAAGACAGTAGCTGTGAGCGGGTAATGTTGAGAGGTGGAGAGAATGAGGGTTTTATGAGTGGAGAAGGTGGGGGTGGTTTCAGGAGTTTAGGTTGTAAGGTTTTTGGAAGGGTTTGGTAGAGTTTGAATAAGTTCTAAGTGATATTCTCAGTATATGGGCCGACGGTCTATGAAATCGTTGTGGGTATTAGATCCTAAAGAAAATGGAATCATTTATCATGGGAAATGAATTATAATTTAGAATAATCTTAGATCCTTTTACTCTTGATGCAATAAACTCTGAGTTCTACTATGCATAGATCCCTAAGTTAACAACTTTTCCAGAATACTAGCTCAAGTAGAATAGAAAGTCCTCCTGTAGCATCAAATTTAGGCGACAGAATTTTGCTGCCCAATAACTAGTAAAACTATTAGTAAATTTATTATCCAATCTCAAGATTAATTTCTCCCATTCTAATTAAAATTTTTTTTCTCTGTTACAGAAACCTTTAGACAACTATATCGTCGTGAAGGACTACAAGAGCGAGACCGATGGTTTCACGGTGAACGTCGGCGACATCGTCGAGGCCCTCGAATACGCCGATCCAGCCAAGTAAGCTTTCCCAAAATTCGCCTGGAAGATTTAATTTCCACCGCTGCTCCCTTAATTTCGCTCTTTTCGAATCGTTGACTTCGCGTGTCTGAGCTTTGGCGCGCGCGCTCACGCCCGCCCGTTGAAGTCTATTTCCGTGTGCGTGCAACGTGTGGTCGGGCTAAAAATAAGCTCCACCACTGGCCGTATATAGTCTAGGCTTCTGTAATGGGTGAAGGATAGCGGACGCTCGGCCCGTGATCTGTCACTTTCGGAAAAGTCTTTTGCTTTACACGAGGCGAATCGCGGTTCCGTGACCACGTGAGTAATGATAGGACAACTCTGTGAACGCTACATTTGTGCTACATTGTTGCGAGACGATGGGCAGCGAGAGGAAAAGGGATAAACGCTGTTACATGTGAACGGTGCATGAGCTCTGACGCGGAGCAATTAACATCGCGATACTAATCTAGAATCGGTGAACTAGAACTTGAACTAGAAATGTGATAGAAAATACCACTTCCTTTCGCCATGTGCTGGGAATGGAATTTTTGTTGCGCAAATATCCAAATATTCAAGTCTCCAAGTCTCCAAGTCCTCAAGTTTCCAAGTCCTCAAGTCTCCAAGTCTACAACACCCCCAAGTTTCGAATTTTCCAAATTGTCAAGTTTTCAAATGTCTAAGCTTTCAAGTTTCAAAATTTCCAATCATTAATCTCTTTAAAACCGAGCATGATCCTTAGAAAATTCTTTCTCCAAATACAACTAAACCCAACCTCGCTTCTGCTTAAAATTAACAACACGAAATTAACAAGAGGAGCCCAGGATTCAGCGTGCATACACCCACGCACAAGAAACCCACCTCACGCCAGCAGCCCTAAAAATTGAGCAGGAACAAAACAAGAACCCAGAAAGCAAGTTTTAAATCATTCTAAACGCCAGCCCATCTCCAAGCATTCGCTTTCCTCATCACAGAATGGCATTTCGCAATCGAAATAAACCGCGACAGGTCCGCAGGGAGAAAGTACTCCACGTGTAACAGGAACGTATTAATAGAGACGAGTCTTTGGCGATCAGATGTTGCAGCGCGAGGGGAGGCGGTCAGTCCTCGTGTCAAATAGTGAGAGATTGGCTCGCGCGGAGTCTCCCCTTTGCTTATTTTCGCGGCGATATTTTTACGCGGAACGACGCGTATCGGTGTTCCACGCGCGGCTCGTTTATAGAATCCGTCGACGGGACTCGCGGGAGATCGACGTCGAATGGAAAATTTCGGGGGCTCGACCCCGTGGAAACCTTCGGGCAACCCTTGCCCTCGGCTTCTCACCGAAGCCTCGTTGACGAAAGCCAAATAATCAAACCCTCGAGGACGCCTCGATCGAAATGCAATCGACCACATTCCAAGCTCGATTTCTGGAGGAACCCTGGGGATTTCTGGGGAAATGAAGGAAAAAGATGAAAAGGGAAGGCTGTGAGGAGGCCAAGCGTATAGAGGCTATAAATAGCTAGTCTGCGTGAATAACAAAGAAGCGTGAATGCCCGACGTGCTTGAAAGCATCGCAATGCTGCGCTTTCTCATTTAACCAAACGCGCTAACTCGCTTCGATTGATGGAGAGGAATGTTTAGTCTGCATGAGGCCCGACTAAAAAGGCGACGCTGACCGCGCAGGGGTGGCCCGACACCCTCCGTCTATTCTGGACACGTTTTGACCGTGTTGTAGGAAGATCAAGCTGGATCCGGATCTGGAGATCGGCGAGATCAACGATACGCTGGATAACTCGGCTGCTTGGCACAAATTGTCTATTCGACCGCGGCGGAAACACGCGGATCCCCGTGCTCGAAGCGTCTCGAGGTCCAGCTCGGACAGCAACATCCAAAGGTACAGTATAGGGATATCAGGAAAGAGAACCAGAGGATTTAAAGAATGTTGTGATGATAGTCTGCAGGAAAGTAGAAGAATTCATTAACTCATTGCGAAAGAGTTTTTGTGAAGATTTCCCATGGGGTTAGGATAATTTTTTGAAAACTGGGTGGATATAAACATTTAAGTAGTATAACAAATTTATTTTTGGGAGTATTAATTTATTATGACACCAATGTTGGATCGCTCAGAGTTGAAGTACAGATTTCTAAGCATTCGAGCTCAGAAGAATTGTAATAGATATACATATGAAAGGACTTGTCGATTTGAGGACTGGGAAACATGAGGACTAGGGGACTTGAAGATCTGAGTACCTGATGATCTGAGTACCTGATGATCTGAGTACCTGATGGCCTGAGTACCTGATGGCCTGAGTACCTGATGGCCTGAGTACCTGATGAACTGAGTACCTGATGAACTGAGTACCTGATGAACTGAGTACCTGACGAACCGAGTACCTGATGAACTTAGTACCTGACGAACCGAGTACCTGATGAACTTAGTACCTGATTGACTGAGTACCTGATGAACGGAGTACCTGATGAACTGAGTACCTGATGAACTGAGTACCTGAGAACCTGAGGACCTGAGGACCTGAGAACTTGATGACTTGATGACTTGAAAACTTGGTGGTTTGAGGACTTCATGACTTGAGGGTGTTTGCACTTGGGCACTTAGACACTTGGACACTTGGGCACTTGAGCACTTGATGATTTAGGGACTTGAGGAGTTGGGAACCTATGAACTTTAATACTTGAGAATCCAACATCCCTAATACTTGAATTCGTTTGTGCTGAGGAAATAGTGCAAGGGTTCCTGTGCCACCCCTTCTTAGTATGCTAATTCACTCAATAAGTTAGTCAATTAAAGTCCTTCTATATTCTCTTCAAAATAATAATCTCCATAAAAGACATGAAGATGAAGAAGAATAAGAGCTAAGCTATTGAATGCTTTCACAGTGAATTCAAAGGATCTCACCAAAGCTTATCAATTGAGCACACACTGCATTGATCCCTGGTAGCTCCGCCAAGGGCGCGTCATCGTTAAGCCTCAAGGCTGTGCTGGTGACTGATATATAGACTACGCAGGTGCTGGCTAGACGATAAATTACATTTCATCGACCGTTGCTCATTAGATGCTTGACAATCGCTTTGTACCTTGTTAATACCTCTCGAAAACAAAGACACTTGCAGCTACTGTACCAATACAAATTCTCAAAAGCTTTTACCTACAAAATCTGAACTCCAGCATCAATTCAACTATCAATTCCAGGTAACCAGAAAAATAAAACAAAACCCTCCACGAGAATCAAAAAATCGAAAACGAAAGAGCTTTTGTGCGGACACAGGCGATTCATCTCGCGAACCAAATATATAACGACAGATGCTCTAACAAAACAACAGCCTGCAGGCGTTAACATCGAAGCCAATGAACTGGTCATATTTCACCCCATGGAATTGCAGCAAAACGACTATTTAACTGTTACGGTATCGCAGACCGCGAGTTGTTTGACTTTCCCTCGCGGAAACGAGTCGACTGCCCCCTGTTCATTAGGGTGATTCCCTGCCTTTATTATCGGCTACACTCCTGAGAATCCATTGTTCCACTTTTGACAAAAACATCTAACTACCAGTTACCTTCGCTACTAACGATACCACATCTATAAAGGTTAAATTATCTTTTTGTTCTTCGAGTCAGGACAGAATCGGCAGGGAAAAAGGAACAATATCGTGTAGGCAACGGTTCAGTTCAGTTGACTTTGGGACGATACTGACTGTAATAATTTACGACGACGTTAATGAAGACGGAACGTTTATAAACGTCCCTATGGCAGTAACGTCTTCTGAGACGTTACTTTGCGTGATTGGCTGTCGGCCAGGATGAATTTGAAGTCGATCATTTGTTAATAACGATAAAAAAGGTTGAAGTGAATGCAATTTGGCTTAAGAAATAGCAACTTAGTTAGGAATAACGAACTTGTGCAAAAGAATTGTATTATTTACCGAGGTGGATTCTATATCGATCATTTGATAATAATGATAAAAAAGTTGAAGAGAATGAGATCTAATTTAAAATATAGAACTTGAGTTTTATCCACGAAAATTGTAAATTCTCGTAAAAGCTTCTCTACAAGTAGTCCTCTCTTAAATTATAGAAATATGATATGAAGTTTCCCCTGCTAAATTTTGTAGAAACATCGAAATGATATTAAACGTCTCGAATTAAATAAATTTCAGTTGCATAATGCAGCTGATTAATGTGTCGTTCCGCTGGCGGCCGAATCCGGGGAAGGCGAAGTATCAGCCAGTTCTGAAAATAAGCTCGGGTAAAGGTGAGGTTCAAGCTGAAACTTTGATTCGACGCTTTGGCATCGGCAACGTTCAATGGATCGCGAGCTATTTACTATTTACTACATCGAGGTGCTAGTCAAAGAATGTCAGTTGTATCGTTTCTCCTGAAAGCTGAGAATCTATGTTGCAATATTTTCATACATCTCGAGAACATATTGATGGAAAATATATTAACTTAATGGCGGGAAATCAGTGCCAATTCTAAACAGATATTTTAATATTGTTATCCAATAAATTTATAACTCTCTGGGATACGAAAAATTATATATCAAGAAGAAGAACAAAGTGACATCTTATTATTAAGTAACACAGCTTACAGTGTATAGTATTTTATTTTAAATTCTCCAAGAATACACTGTGAACTTTTCAAATGTTACTGTCTACTTGATAGTTATACGTGTGTCACCAAATTTATGGGAGTCATTTGGAGAATCGCTATTGCACATAGCACACTAACTATGTGGCAAGATGATTGACGTACTCGAAGCCAGCGATTCGCGATTTTGACGCAAATGTTGCACTCTCTATTACCCTGGAACCGGAAATAGACCAGGATATGACTAATTAGACGAAAGCTAGTCGAGGTGGAAATACAGTTCCATCGTTACATTAGAAAGAATAGATAGATAGACGAGCGCGTGGGCAGGCGAAAGTTATATTTAAATTTAGTGACTAAGGCAACAGGCCTTCCTTGTTCGTCGTGTTCCTCGTTCATTCAACAGAACGCAAAATTTGCTGGCGGTCTGTTCGGCCCATTAGGCCTTGAATTTGTCAGTACCATTTAAAGCGGACGAGCTATACCGCTGAACTAAATTCATCTCTGAGATTAATTCGCGGTGAGTGCGAAATTTAATCGGGGAATAGACCAAAATGTGTTGCATTTGGAATTCATTTTAATGAGGAAATTTGTTGGTGTCTTGCTCAATTACATGTGAAATCAGTTTTGGGAAATTTCACTGTAATTGAGGCTAGAGAGTTGACTCTTCAGTATAAATGAGAATTCTTGGTCGTATATTTTTTCTCTAGAATAGGAACTTGGAGGAGACTAATTTGATCTGGAGTAGAGACCTCATGGTACCTCCTGAGCGACTCTTTGACCCTAACTAATGGTCCCAGTAGATTTTTCCATACCTTGAAGGACAAGCTGAAACTAAATAGCTTCTTCTGTTTTTTAGAGAACTACTTATTGGATAAACTAAATTTTTTTCCACAGAGTCTACGTTCGTACAGCTGATTCAAAGGAAGGATGGCTGCCCATGTCCATTTTGATGCAAACAGCCCTCAGCGAGGACTCTGCGATTGGACACCGCCCCGAAGACTCGCATTATCGAAGAGAGTAAGTATTTTTTTTTGTAAAATCCTCTCTACTTATTTTTGAAATATTTTTTTGTAAATTTTCTGTACTCATTTTTTTCACTGATCGATACATGTTTGCAGGGCAGTGGTAAAAGAGCTGGTCGAAACTGAGGAAGAATTCGGCAGGGACCTCCAACTAGTCGTCGAACGTTACTTGAAGCCACTCGATAATGCAGATGTTCCTCGAGTTGTTCGCGATAACAAGGACATCATCTTTACGAACCTCAAGCAAATTGCTGACTTCCACAATACGTATGTATAATCGCTGAACGCGATTGGCTAGGGGACAAATTCACTGCGACACTGTTCATGCAGGACACTAGACACGAAAGATTCACTGGAAGAAAATGGGACAGTTTAATTAATAGTCATTCTCACGTGCAATTTGATACAGTGGAAACGCTATTCCCAAGTAGAATACTGAAACTTCGAAAAACGAGAACACACACGACACATGTCACACACGCTCGCCAAAATTTTTCTCTTTTCATAGCAAAGCAATGTGTGCGCGGCGTAAGTGCAGTGAAGCATATTCTGTGTGATCGTGTGTTTCGTAGAAGTTAATTAGATTCACTCCTCACTAGATTCATGTGGTCCTTCTCAAAAGTTTGGAACATCTGCCCTTCATCTATGAGCACGCTTTCACTGACTCTGCCACCCATACTTTCTTTCAACGAGAATGACTATCATGAATTCGAAAAAGAAGAAGGAAGCATATGAATTCTTTTTACAAATTTCCTGGTATCTCTTTCCAAAGTGAATTCTTTTACAAATTCATTGATCTATTCACGTCGTTGCTCGTTGAAGAATATTTAGTACTCACCCCCTTGCTCTCATTGAAAGATGAAGCATAATCTGTTCTCGTTATCCACCCTCGTATCGATTAATAGTAGTTTGGTAACTCGCCCTTAATATAATTGTACGTGATTTAATCAGCAAGTAAGAGGTTGCGATCGTGTAACAAGTGATAAAAAATTAACGGCCCTGATTTGTTCTAAACAATATGTCCTAAATGTCGCACTGAAAAAAAGAGACCAGACATCCAGCACGTAGGCGTGGTGTGTTTTTAGCGTGAAAATTAATTCGAACCTTACTTAGATCGTTCGGCAGGGTGTTAATCGAAGGTGTCAAGTACTATGCAGATCAGCCACGCATGCTGGGCAAGACTTTTCTTAGATTGGTGAGTTTCACATGTTTCACACATACTCTTAATATTTTTAGTCATTTGGAAGCAAGAATATGTTATGTATAGTGACTTACAAGCATATAATCACAATAATCTCTTTGATATAAGGGGTGTGTATTCACTTCAGAATTTTTTGTATCTGCTCTTGAAGGAGCTCTCAAATTATCTAGCAATTTTCTTAGTTTTGGGAGATAGTTGATCTCTGTGAGAAATTTCAATACTCTGTAGGTATATTGATAAATATGACTCTCAAGAGCAGCTTATGATAGTAATATTTGTAGGAGGAGTCCATTTCCTTAGTCATCCCTTTCATGACTACTGAGACATTTATGTTCCATTTATTTTTCTGGTAAAATGACGATGGAAGCCTAGTTAACTAAAAAAAATTAGAATAAAAGATGCTTAGAAAAATTATTTGGTCACGAAAGAGCTAAATTAGTTCTAAATTGAATTCTATTGGAATTAAGGATATTGGAGAAGAAGTAGACACAGAAGACACGGAAGACAGAGTAATTTATTCTTCTGCGAGTGACTATACATAACGTGTTCATCCTCAGATTTCACAAACTTCTCCAATATTTGTTATTGCATAATTCACTATCTTAGGAAAGGGATTTCGACAAGCACGTAGCTTACTGCAGGGACGAGCCAGCTGCCCAAGAGTTCCTGCAGATGAACGACGCCGTACGAGAATACTTTGAGGTCAGTAGTTCACCCTATAACCTGCCAAAAAATTGCAAATCACATTCTCAAACGGAGAACAAGATTCTAACTCTCTCCCCCAAGCAAATTCAAAGGATGGTAAGAAAGATCTCTGTCCATCTCCTCAGTAGTTTCGCGTCCCGACGCCAGCGTCTCCAATACCCCAACACCTTTACGCCAGATCGAAAACACATTTGTCTACAATGATATTGCACACATCCACGCGTAATTTATCACGTCGTAACGACTTTCCATCGAGACCAGTCGACACGTCCACACCCACGCGTATCGCTTATAGACTTTTGTCCTCATTTTTTCGCGAGTTAAAAGATGACCTCTTCTCCTCGACATCGTTTCGCGTAGAATCTGTACAATGTCCTCGATGAAAGGCTCCCCAAGGTGTCCCATGGTCGCGTAGTCCACATGAATCGAAGGAAATTTCGCAATTACGTAACAAGCGGGGGTAAGCGGGCGTCTGTCCAGCCCCCGAAATAGCTTGGTTTATTCTTAACGTGCGGAACATCTTTCGCTCTCCTCTCGCTTATGCACGACAGTCTCGCGGCCGAGACGCGTGCTTCGAAAAGAAAAGGAAGAAAGCAGTGCTCGTTATCGCTCGTCGACGTCACTGCTTCCTGTCATTACGATGACAGAAGGCTGTCGTAGTCCTCAAGCAAAAGGAAACGCGAATTCACGCCTCCCATAGCGCCCTTGCATCTAGAGATCAAATCTGCATCTGCATTCGAAAATATTCATTGTCTCACCTTCGTGATACATTAAAGCACTCAGGTAAACACTTCTTCGCGTCCCTTTCGTTGGGATCGCTCCAAGACAATCGGGTTCCGCGTTGGATGCGCGAAAGGGCGTAGGTGGCCAGGACACAACACAGCGTATTGTTATTTCAAGTTCTTCTCGAGCTTCGCGACTTTTTTCCCTCTGATTCGACCAGTTATTCCTGGAACTTGACTCAAGATCGACGAGACTTTGTAGATTTTAACGGGCTGAAAACGAGATCAGCATGCGATTATTTGCATCGAATACGTGTCTGGTTTCAGAGCTAGCGCTAGAGGCGTATTGGGAGTCTTGTGGATTAGTTGTATTTACGAGACATAAATCTGTCGGCGCCTTTTATTTACCCTTATTCGATTGTCGTTTATTTCTGTCTCGTTCAGTCGCTTCGACGCGGAAAGGGTGTCTCGTTGCAGAGGTAATAGGAATCGAGGGGCCATCGTGTGCCAGACGGGGTGGTTCGTCTTCCTTTTGGAGCGGCTGATATTATTCTTATCTGCCCGTTTCGTGAGCGAACGAGATCAGGCCACTCGTCAGAACGGGACCAGGGCGACGAATTGAAAGTAAAAGTCGCCCGCGATCCAGACGCTCTTTGCGTCGCTGTTGTGTGACCGTTCTTCTATTTCATCAAGGAACTCATAAAATAAACTCAATCGATTCTAGACTCTCCATCTTGATAGAAAATGTCTGGAAACTCTAATAAAATTGTTTTTTAAATCGAGAAAGAGAAAAAAGATCTTAGACTACGTGTGATCAATAAAAAATAATTGTATGTACACAGTAGAGATAATTTTAATGAAAATAGTTCTTCACAAAAAGTTGGCCCAAAATTAGAAAATTTCATATCTCTGACCTCTTTTCTAGCGATTTATTCCTTCCACTTAATTTAATGATCACTAAATTGCAATTAAATGACTAGAAGAAAAATAAATATGAGTGTCTGACTACATACTGCAGTCATTCTACTGTGAGGGCCTAGAACTCCAGAAGAATTTCTAATATTAAAAGCTGAAAAACTGTCGAATGGCTAATTTTGAAAAATTGCACACCCACCTGTCACCCACCAAAGAGCATTCAAAAATTTCTCCACGCGAATAGGAACCTTGCTTTTTATAGAAAAAAATTTCTTAAGTAAATCTTGAAGCCTGTGTTGAAAGGAGTTCCCTCGATCTTTCTCTTTACTCTCTTTCACTTAATCTACTCTCCTAAACATTTCTTTTCCTTTTTTTGCTCATTAAGATACTTGTCTGCCCTTTTCCTCCGATTTTCCCCGAATCTGGAGAAAGATCGACGACGTGCGAGAGGTGCCCGCGATCCAGAGACGATTCTTGTTGTTTTTGTGCGTGGTCAGTCCACGAGTTCGTCCGGCGTCTAAGTATAGCCGTGGCCGTATTGGTCTCCTGGCGGGTGATTTTCGGTAACCACCGACCGTGGATCCCCCGTCGAGGAAGAGAATCGGCGGAAGAGCAGGGACCTGGTCCAGTCTGTGATCAGCCACGGTAACTTCTTCGAACCAACTTGACTCGAAACACGAACAACAGTGTTTACCTCCCTTGACCTCTGTTAAGGTGCGTCAGCCCTTCCACCTGAAGTGTTCTACTTCGTCGTTCCGCGTTCTCCATTCGTCGAGAATTCATCTAGCTCAGCTTCGACACAAATTTTAATTCATTTGATTAACACTGGATCCCTTTTCTTGGAAAATTTTTTTTTCCTTGAAGACTCTTAGTGCTTTTCTGAATAGTGAAATTAATTTAAGTCAGTCTTCTGGGATTCAAATATATTGTGAAATTGTTTTAGAGTTGGTGGATGTATGTTGAATTTCTGAAGAGACTACAATTGGTGAAATAATAGTGGTGACAGTTGGATACTTCAATGAAAAGAAATTTCTAAGGGTTTTGATTCTTGGCGAGGTAGACAGCTTCAAATGAGGCTTTATTAGTGATAATGGTTCTGTTACTAAGAATGTGTCTAGATTGCTTAGCTTATTGTTGCTTTATTGAAAATAGTCGTCCAGTCACAGAGAGTCCAGTCACACCCAAAAATACGCGACTCTTCATTCGGGTGTCAAATTACAGAGGCGAACAATTCTCTATATCGCGATCAGAACTTTCGATCCCCGATTTCTCCAGATCCTATAATCACTCGAGCATCGATCAGAAAATTCTGCACGCGTCTCGCCTCGTGGCCCAAGTCTGAAGCAGTTTAATTGTTTGCAGGAGCTGAGCCAGACTCTCCGTGACGACAAAAGCCTATCGGAGCACTTGAAGCTTCCGATACAACGCATAAACGACTACCAGCTCCTACTCAAGGTAACGTTAACCAGAAATCCCCTGTGCCTCTGGATATCTCTATCCACTCGCTTCAAACATCTTCAAACGAATCTCAAAAAATTGCGAAACGAGCTCGCGGAATATTATGAAACAATGTCGCGAAAAATGGCGAAACATCTCGCGAATCCAAGTCCAAAATATGTTTCAAGGGTGTTTGACAGAAATACAGCGTGCCGAGTATATCTTTTTGAAAGCATTCCAGCGGTTATGCATGAAACACCCGCATAACTAATCGCTGTCTGAAGGAGCTGCTGAAATCTGATAGCTCCACGTCGGTCGATATTTTATGGCTTTGATAGCAGTTCTTTCAGCCTCTTGCATGTGTTTGAGTTTGAACCCTTCCATGACACGCAAGGCTGAGGGTCGATTCGATGCTAGCGACCCGTAAAATCCGCACGTGACCTATATCCCCGACCGAATTTCGTTCTGTCAGACAAAAATAGCGCGGCGCTAAAACGCTTCCCTGTTCGCCTTGAAAACGTATCCCGTGGCTGTAATTGTTGTTTCGAACTTGGACTCCAGTTTAAAGGAAAGTCTAGCCTTGAGCCATTGTTGAATTGCTAGAACAGTCACGTGAAGCGAGGAAAAATTGTAGATGACAATCAATGAGCATTGAGTCGTTATCAGTAAATGATCCCCTTGTTCAATTTATTACCAAATCTCTGGTAAATCTCTGGCTAAGACTGAGGATTAGTTTAACTACCGTCTGGGCCACTTGCCCAGTGAATTAAGGTGCTGAAAGCAGATTCAATTTGTAGACAACTGTTTCTTGTATTCGTGTGAAATTTTATTTATTTTCAATGTTAACTAAAATTGCTTTTTTTTTCATTTCGATATTTTCTTCGGCTCGATTGAAATATGCTCCAAAGGATTGTAGCGTGGAATTCCAGAAATACCTACTTCTGGTGGTTGGTAGGATTCCATGACGTGGTAGTCTACAGAATTCGATCATTCGCATCAATAGCACAGTTTTGCTCCCATGATGCGCACCGTAGATATAGATCAAGGAAGGCCACGAAGTTCGACGTGAACAGTTGTAATGCTGCGACAGGGCGTTTCGTTGGTGGTGTGCGAACGAGTGGGCGCCGTACGGATTTAGCGAGCTAAAAACGGGTCATCGCGACGCGTTATCCTTTCCCCCGCCTCACTCCTCTCATAGAAAAACTCTACGTGATATCTATTCGATCTGAAAAAAATAGATATCGATATTAATCCCTCCTTAGTCTCTCAGAGAAAATATAGACAGCTTCTTATCTTGAGCATCTATTTCCTAATGGAACGTTTAAATGTAAATGTGAAGCAATTGGCAAAATGCTCAGAAATTGGCAACATCCCTAGCCCATTATTTTTTAAATGTGCCACTAGATTTTTCTGGAAAAACTATGAACTCTTCTGAATCTAGAGATCCAGATCTTTCTGCAATATCTACTCTTGAGTACTTGAAGAGTCCTGAATTTTCCATAAGAGGAGTATTCTTTAAGTGAAATAGAATTTTTGGACCAATACTAACATTCCTCTTCTGTGACCTTTGAAAAGATTATCAACGAGTGCTCAAATCTCTAATGGCTAACATCCAGAAGGCTCAGATTAATCTCAAGTGCAAGTACCCATGTTTAACCCAGATCTGAGGCATGGACTGTCTTCAGTGGACCACATTCTTCAAGAGGTTTTCATAGAAATTTTTCGACAAATTTCAGGAGCTGGTGAAGTATTCGACCCGACTAGGCGAAAACTGCGACGACCTCCAAAAGGCTTTGGAGTTGATGCTAGGTATCCCACACAGGGCCACAGATAATAAGTTCATAAGCAATATCGAAGGATACAAAGGGAATATCCACAAGCTAGGCAGATTACTCACACACGTTAGTGTACTATAGATTCACTTCGAGTTCAATTATTCTAAAAGCCTTATTAAACCAGAAATATAATCTTCAATTAACAGGAGTGGTACACAGTGATCGACAAAGACGGTAAGAGCAAAGAAAGGTATCTGTTTCTTTTCAAAGCTCGCATTCTCGTCTGCAAGGTCAGACGAATATCAGAAGACAGATCTGTCTTCGTCCTGAAAGATATTATTCGAGTGAGTACCTACAGACTCCTTGATTATCTCTACTTTATTCTTCAACTTCTATTGACTCTATTTTATTCTTCAACTCCTGTTTAACTCGAATTCTAGCTGCCAGAAGTAGAAGTAAAGGATCACCCAGAAGACATAAGGTCCTTCGAGTTACACTGTCCTGCAAGTCCCGCTTACCCTATCACTTTGGTAGCTCACAAGGACCCAGTAAAGGCTTGCTGGCTGAAGGAGATTCGACAGTACGCCAGCGATGTGGTAGCGCTCGCTGAGCACGCTGCAGACGATCTACAGTTGACTGAAGTACCAGAAACCAAGGAAGAAGTTAAAGGAAACCCAGGTAATCCAGGAAATCCAGGACCAAAGCCTCAAGGGAACCCAGGGCCTGAAGAAAAGGCTGCTGAGAAGAGGAAGGACAGTAACCCAGGGAATCCAGGGAACCCAGGGAATCCAGGAAACCCAGACAGCAAGAAGGCCAAGGTTGAAGAAGAAGGCGCAGACATGTCTCGAAGATATTCTTCAAGTCGATACAGCAGCTCTTCCAAGGTTGTGGAAGGTAGGACAGGAAAATCTGTTGTTTTAAAGATCCTAGGTATTAGAGTGACTAAATTTCCAAATTGAATTATTCTCTCATTTATTTTCTAGAGTATTCCTCAATGTCCGCCGCGTACATGGAGTCCTCCAGCGCGATGAGGATGGAGAGCAGCTCGAGTTCCTTCCAAGCTGGCAGCACCAACTCGGTGGAGACCAGGTCGAGTGCAGGGAAGATCACATCGGGTGGCAGTGTAGTAGGAAAACCAATGTTTGTCAGAACGATCCAAGGCAGCAGCGTGGAACGTAAGTGTCCTGAGTGTTGTCTAACGCATAGAAATGAAGTAAAAGCCTTATAAGGAAAGGCATATAGTAATAGGCAATTATGACTCCTTCAGACTTTCAGTACTCATTGAAACAAAAAGACTATTTGTACACATCAGGATCGTCTCTCGATTCAGCGTTATTAATTAAATGCAAAGTGAACACGATTCGAGTACCTAGAGTGAAATACTAATCAAGCACGTGACATAAGATACGTTTTTACTGTTCTAGCGATACCAGAAAATAACGTGGAATTGATACACGCCGTAGGTAAAGTGACACGCAATTTGTCTACTTTCTGATCATCCACTGCGCACTTTTCTCTCAGTCTACTGTCGTACTGTATCATCGATATATCTCTAATGTTCTTCTTTATACATTTTCTTTTGATAGCCAGCTGAGTAAAACGCTTCTACACGTTCCACTAGGCGGTTTATTGAGCTTCACTGCTAATCCTAGATGTTGTCTTCATCATTCACACGAACACGTTACACCATCATACACATCCAAACACTTTACACCATACGAACTCGATGTTATTCTTTTTCTTTTTTCATTTTTCAATCACTCTGCACACTTATATGTCTTAACAAGATCTCGCTTAATCATCCTCTATCTATATTATATTTTTCAAGTAGCGACCCTTTCTTTGAATGAATGTGTATTTTTCCATTTTTGTAAGTATTTTATCAGTTGCCCTGATTTTACGTAGGATACTACACAGTTGATCTAATTTGTTATAGTTGCTACATTATTTCTATTCGTAGAACTAGATTAAATGTAAATAAAAAATATTTTAGTCCCTATTGCCACTTATTCCCACAATTTTGTATATACATTACGGATACAATATTTAAGCCTTGAAATCCTCTCACTGTCAAAGATCAAATACGAGTTCTACTTCAGTTTTGGTCGCTTTTATATTGAAAACACTCCCTCTCAATTTTTTTTCAATAGAATTGTACATACATTTTTAGAAGTCCTATCAGAAGGCAAATAGCAGCAAATTTGCCCACTTCTCTACAGCTACTACCTTCCAGTTCCTCATTATTCTTCACTAATTAATCGTCCCTTCGTGCAGCTGGAGAAACAGCTACTTTCGAGTGCACCCTACTGGAAACTGATTCAACCACCAGAGTGCAGTGGTTAAAGGACAATAAGCCACTCGAAGACAGACTGGCTGACCGAGTGACGGCTTCAGCCACTGGAAAAACGTTCAAGCTTCAACTCCTGAACGTTTTGGAGTCAGACTCTGGTACATACATCGCTCGAGCCATGAACAGCGATGGCCAGTCCACCTGCACAGCTCAGCTGATTGTACAAAAACGTGAGTTCCTTTAAATACTGTAATCTATAAATTAAAACAAATTACACTAGAGCTAAAGGGTTCACAAAAATCCTACAGTCACCCCTGAAGAGAAGAAAGCGAGGGCAGAGGCCAACGCCCCCATCTTCCTAGTTCGCCTGAAAGATACCGAGCTCTTGGAGAACACCTACCTGCGTTTCATGATCAAAGTAAAAGGAGACCCCAATCCTAACATGAAATTGTAAGCTGTCACCAAACCCATTCTTTCGTAAAATCAATTCAGAAGGCATACTATGTCTCCCTAAAGACAGCACACTAAGGACACTAAAATTATCTTTATCACAGCTACAAGGATGACGTCCTCATCGATTCTAACCACCCACGCATAAACATCGTCACTGAACAAGCTGATACAGGCTTCTACGAACTAGTGATCGGTGACGTGCAGAAGCAAGACGCTGGAAAGTACTCTTGCACAGCGAAAAATAAATTTGGAGAAGCCTCCTGTGAAGCTATGGTCACTGTGACCGACGAGAAGAATCTCTTCCTGCCAGAGGACTTCCTCGAGCCTGGAATGGAACCCCAGTTCACCTGGCTGCGCGATGGGAAACCCTTCGACCCTGAAGAACGCTTCAAAGTGCTCTTCCAGGATAATGAGGACACCTTAGCCTTGGTGTTCCAGCATGTCAAGCCTGAGGACGCTGGGCTTTACACTTGTGTCGCGCAGACTAGCACAGGTAACACGAAAAGTGACTTTGGTAACTATATTACCTTAAAGATGCATACATTATGAATTCGTGTACACAGGTAACATTAGCTGCAGCGCAGAGTTGACTGTCCAAGGCGCAGTGAATCAACTGCTGAAGGATCCAGAGAAGCCCAAACTCGGCTCAGAGTCAAAACACTCAGAAGTCAGCGCTGGTGGGTCAGCGATGCTGGAACTCCAGATCAGAGGGTACCCGAAGCCAGACATCAAGTGGACCAAAGACGGCCAAGAAATCGTCGCTGGTGGAAGATATAAATACCTCTGGGAGGACGAGGAATCCATGTCCCTAGTAATCAAGAACGTCACAGCGAAGGATGCTGGTATCTATACCATCAGAGCAAAGAATGAATTAGGTGAGGACACCACACAGATCGAGTTGATAGTCAAATCTGCACCGAAGATCGTGAAGAAGCAGACAGACCTGACAGCCATCGTTGAACAAATGGTCACAATGACAGTACAAATTGAAGCCACCCCTGCACCTGATGTGAAGTGGTACAAGGATGGTCAAGAGATTCGAGAGAGCGATCGTATAAGCATTACTAAGGAAGAGAATGACACTTACAAGCTTGTGATAAAACAGTCTCGGTTAGATGATGCTGGATCTTACTCCATCGTTGCTCGTAATGATGTCAATCAGACTACAGATCTCTGGCAGGTGAAGGTGATCAGTCCACCTAAGTTCACGAAGAAGCTGGGCGAGCCACAGATCCTCAATGAGGGTGACACCCTGACACTGTTCGTGGAGGTGGATTCTAAAGTCCCAGCTAGCATTAAGTGGTTCAGGGATGGACAGATTCTTAGGCAGGATAATCGTGTCAGGATGATGCAAGAAGGACATAGATTTATCTTGAAGATTATGGGCACTGTGGGAGAGGACGCAGGAATCTACAAAGCGGAAGTGACCTCTGACCATGGCATGGTGGCTGATGAAACTAAGATTCAGGTAAGCGTGGAAAGAAATATATAGGAAGCTAGGGAGAAAATTACAGGATAAAAATGATTCCAAAAACTATATTAAACTCTGTTTTTCCTTCAGGTGAAAGGTGTACCGAGGTTCAAGACAAAGATGTCCGACATCACTGTGAACGAAGGCGCCACGAACGTCGAATTTGTTGTAGAAGTAGATGGATACCCCAAGCCAAGTGTCCACTGGTACATAGGCGACGTGGAGATCACCGAAAAACGCAAAGAATTCACACGCCAGGAAGAAGGAGAGTTCTACAAGCTGATCATCTCAGAAGCCAAGGCAGAGGTGAAAGGAACCTATACTTGCATGGTGAAGAACGAGTACGGTGAAAGCAAAAGCAGCTCGACCTTGACAGTAAAAACAAGACCTAAATTGATAAAGAAACTCCAAGATCTAAGAATCAAAGAAGGAGACACTATGAAATTGATATTCGAAGTATCTGGAACACCAGACCCAGAAGTGAAATGGTTCAAAGATGGCCAGGAGGTGTCAACAGACGCTAGGATCAAGATCACAAGGGACAGCAAGCGCCAAGAGAGCTATGATCTCACAGTGACCTTAGTGAAAGGTGAAGATGGAGGTGTCTACGAGGTCAGAGCAGAGAACGAGCTAGGCTACGTGACCAGCAAGAGCAAAGTCATCGTAATGAGTAAGAATCCTATAAATTTGATACACTTAATGAGACGGGGCCCAATCGTTGCGCTGCTCCATCGCTGAAGTTGCTGTAACACCTCGATGCTAGGAGGGAAAATTGTTACAGAGCTAACAGAACCGATGGAGCAGCTCTCCAAACGCCTAACGCGCCCGTACACGCTCTTAATTATTGAGATACTCGACAGCAAATATCGTCACACTTAGTCAGCGTGTGAAGTAAGTACTGAGACAAAGGTACGGTGTCATTTTCTGTCGGTTTGCTTGTCGATTTTTGTCAATTTTTGTCAATTTTTGTCGGTTTCTGTCGTTTTTTGTCGGTTCCTATTACGAGAACACTGGCGAAAGATTCCTGGACAGTCGTCGATAATAATTTTCCCATAGAGGAAGATTTGAACATCCATAAAAGGAAACCAAAAATAATTCTAAAATCGCGTCACACACCCGACATTGACGTGAACTTTTTCTTCGTGTACCTATCTTTTCCTTCTGTCTTTGTCTCTCTGTACATGTGCAAATACTCTCCGTGTTTCTTCTCGTCTCTGAACCATTCTCACGAAGTACTTACCTCTCTTTTCTCGTGTGTTAAACCCCTCTTGATCCACGCGTGACCACACACGTGACCCACTCACACGATCGATTGTCTGTGACCCAGTCCCAAAAAGAATGTGTGTAAATTCTGTAGCGCAAACTGAAGAAAGCGTGGCGGAAATATTGAAGAAGGAGACGGTCGAGAAGGTCACTGTCGAGGAAGAGGAGATGAAAGCGCAGAAAGTGGAGGAGCAGGATGTCCAGCCGAAGAAGGAGCAAGCGGAGGAGTCGGGTCCAGAAGGTAATCCGATCGTGGAATGATCGACTATCGAGCAAAGTGCTAAAGAGTGAGCTGTATCATAGAGAAATTTCAGTATGCTATAGAAACGCTTCGATGCCTATTTATCAGTGTCCTACGATCGACACGCGATGTCGCAAGATTTTGGTAAGAGCACCTTTTACACGTTCGTGGATACATGCCATGTTTTTTTCCACGCTCTTAAGAACATTCGCCCTTTTTTCAAACAAGCTGCGATTCACCATTTTCGTTTTTTTTTGTAACATTTTGAGATTCACCGAAATCCTTGCGATACTATTTTAACATCTCGACGACCGACAGTGTCGAGGATGAATGTGTAACGATTAGAATAGCCTTGATGGATAGCTGATAGGGATTATTGAAAGTAAGGGATGGCTGGTTAAGCGTAGATCGTAGCCCAAACAACTATGTCTGATAAATCTCAGGTTGGGTGAAACTGGAGACACAAAACGTCCAAGTAACGCGGGGCCAGGGTGACACAATCACGATCTCTGTGGCCTCCACGACGACCCACGAGGCTATACTTACAGGTAATATCGCACACGCTAACACGTACACCGTTTACGTGTACCCAATTGTCTGCGCGGTTCTTGCGACTGAATTGTCTGACAAATACAGGGTTATTCCACTAGGAAAGAATTGGGGGCACAAAAAATGGAGCAAGTAGTTTCTGGGAATTATATATGGATTGAATTTACGAAATACTTTCAGATATGAGACAATAGGTATCAATTTTTGACGAGTTTAATTCTAATTGTCTGACTAGTGCAGGGTTACTCCACTTATAAAGGCTTGGGGCTCGAAAAATGGGAGACAGTTTTCAAGGAACTATATTTGAGTTGAATTTACGTAATATTTCAAGATACTGGACAGTACCTATCACTTCTTGAGAAATTGAATTCTATTTGTCTGACTAATGCAGGGTCACTCCCCTTATAAAGAATTAGAGCCAAGAAAAGAACACACTTTTTTGAAAGGAGCTTAGTTTTCAAGAAAATTAAATATAAAGATATCCCTCGCAAGTGACAGTCGCAGGAACCGCCAGCAAACTGAATAACGCCACAACGAACAGAGCTTTCACGAACCTCGGAGTAAAAGCGTCTATGTGAGTGGCAACAGCTTCGATTAAGACCGACGGAGGAGTTCCTCGCTGCATCCGCTTGGCTGTCAGCAAAGGTCGGCTCCTCTGGAGTAGCATAATCGATGGTATTGTGACGAGCCAGAGCATTCACAGGTCCAGACGAGAGCCACACGATCAGCAAGATGACCGCGACAAAGGTCGAGTGTCAGGAGCTGGGCTCGGATAGCCCACAGTTCGAGGAGATCGCCTCGTACACTTACACCATGCAGGAGGAGACGGTTCAGAAGCCTCAAAATGGCGTCCTGATCGAGGAATTCTCCGACACCAGCGAGGATAACAGGGCAAGGCTCCAGGTGAACCGTGGGGTCTCCATTGTCTCCGTTTCTGATGACGAGTCGACCTTGAAGGCGATCTCCAGGGACGTCAGCACCGAGGACATGCAGTGTGGAGAACTGTCGGAAGACGTGAAGGTGGTGAATGGAAACTATGAAGAATTCAATGGTAATGGGAGTCTTCTGGAGGAGAGATTCGCGGATCTGAGACCCTATAGAGGAACCTTGCTCACGGAGACGATTCTGGAAGAACGATCCTTGGAGGAGTCACCCTCCGAAAAATCGATCGAACGAACCTTGCAGCAGCCGCAGAAGGGCGTCTTAGAGGATGGAGGACTCGTCAAGGAGAAGATCGAGAGGAAATCTTCTATACAGGAAATAGTTGAGAAGACACTGGAGCAGCCACAGACTCCTATTATAGAGGAGAGTAAATTGAGGAAGGAGAGTTTAAAGATGGAACGTCTGAATTCGATATCAGAGAAGGCTGTCGAGAATAATGTGGAAGAGAATAATGTGCGTCGAAGCTCCCTTCAGAATGGACTGTCGAGGCAGAGCTCGAAACTAGAGAGAATGGACTCTAGGGAATCGCTGAAAATATCGGAGAGGTCTCTGTCGAGGCAGAGTTCGTTGAAAGCTGCACTGAGTGCTGATGAAGAGGTCGATGAGGAGCTAGAGGCGCTTCTAGATCGCGTTAAACGGCAACGCAGCGTGCTCGATGATATTCTTGAAAAGGAATCGAACAGAGACTCAGGTACGACTGGATTGCTCCATCAGCTGCTGGAATGGATCTTTGGGATCGAGAATGGGACCGCCGCATTCTTCTTCTAGCTTTTATCGATCACTCGCTTGGATGGCTCCCCTATCCCTTTAGTGTTTTGTAATTCGTTTTGTCTTCTATGTTAATCTTGCACGTTGTCTACACTTTGACTCTTAATTAACAACAAACTTTATAAAGCTTGCTTTAAATGTAATATCTCTCAAACACAAGTTGCCCTGGTTGTTCCAAAGATCAGTCGATCAAGGCCATGGTCATCTGTTGTATCGAGGTAAGCTGGTACCAAGAATGTTGGACAATTCATTGACCTATACTACTGATAGGCGATAGTGTATTCCTAAAAACACTAAAAGTCTAGTAATTTATAGAATCTCAAGTAATCGATTGGTAAAGGTGCCTGAGAACCTAAAAATATCAGGTACCCCATGCTTGGAACAGGTTTGGTCATGATAAAAATTGCCCAGCATTTAAACAAACATTCTCGTCCAACAATCACAAATAACAAAGCAGCACGTATCGCAACGAATGCATTAGATGCACGGCAAGGAAGCGAATTTTTAGCAGCAACATTGTTAGTCATTATCCAAACTCTCGCTGAAGGGTCCTCACGCTTCTGTTACTCGTTTAGCGCCTCCTCACATCATCAGCTCGACTCTCACCGATAACACGATCTACGAGACCCAGTCGGTGACTTTCGAGGTCCATGCCACGGCTCTTCCGCGCGCAGACGCCAAATGGTTCAAGGATGGCAAGCCTCTGCGGGGTGGAGATCGTATAAGGATCACCAGCAGTGGAGAAACTTTCACAATGGAACTGAAGAAAGCGATCCTGGAAGACGAGGGTGTCTACACTTGCATGTTTGCGAATAAGCTTGGTGAAGCGGCTGCTGAAGGCTACTTGAGCGTTGGTACAGTGGACGATCTGCGAAGACCGAAGTTTAAGGAACCTTTGAACGACGTAGATGTGGCTAAAGGGAAGACTGGGCAATTTAAGACCATTTTTACTGCGGATCCTGTTCCTGAGATGACTTGGTAAGTGGAAGTTTTAAGCAGTGCTTATATAATCGATACTTTTCCTCAGCTTTTTCATGGTTCCCTTTTTTTATTGCGTCAAATAATATGGACTCCTTGGTATGTTGGTTGTAAACTATTCAGACTGAAAGAAATCATGAGATATTTATTGAGAATTTCTTGAATTTAGGTACTTCAAGGGCGAAGAGATAGCAGCAGATGATAGCAGACTCAAGTTCGATATTCAGAATAAGATAATAGAGGACAAGCTAACAGAAAGCACAGTAACACTGAGTATACCAAAGTGTGCGAACGACGATACAGGAGAATACACGTTGAAGCTGAAAAATAAATATGGCGAGGCTGAAGCTAGCGTTAGTAGAACAAGAATGGGAACTCAAAAGTTGGAGTATTTCTCTTTTTCAATTTTCTAAATTAAATATTTATTGACCAGGCTTTCCTGAACCTCTTGCTGCGACCAGAAGTGGAGGAGTTCAAGGACGTTGTCGCACCTGTCGGAGATTCTCTTGAATGGGAAGCCATCATCAAAGGTAACCCGAAACCTGATATCACGTGGACGAAGGATGGCGAAGTGTTGAAACAAGGAGAACGATTTGAATTCGAGGAGGATAAGAGAAACAACAAATTCAAAATGATTATTAAGAGCGTGGAGGTCGAAGATGAAGGGACCTATAGAGTCTCTGCTAAGAATTACCTTGGAGAAGCCAGTGCAGAGGCGACGTTGAAGCCACACAGTAACTATCATGCTATCACAGTTCTACTATAAAAAGTTAACTATAACATTAATTAACATATGAAATTTCCAGCTGAAACGCCAACCTTCATGAAGCAGCTCGCCAACACCAAATGCAGGGACCGCGAGAACCTAGAGTTCTCGATTCGCGTCACTGGCATCCCCAAACCAAAGGTCACCTGGCTCAAAGACGGCGAGGTCATTAAAGAAGACAATCGACACACGATAACCACCCACGTGGACGGTATAGTAGACAGCACCTACTCCATCACAACATTCGGTGCCCAAGACGCTGGTACCATCAAGGTCCAAGCGACCAACGTTGCTGGAAGTGCTCAGACCGCTTGTGAGCTGATGCTAGAATTGATCTCGCCGACATTTGGCCTGGGTCTGCCAAAATCAGTGCAAGTCAACGAGGGTGAACCCCTAGAATTGAAGGCAAAAGTGGATGGCAGCCCCATTCCAGAAATTGCATGGTTCAAAGACGGAGAGAAGATCGTCCCTGATGAACACGTCAAGATCGAGACTCTTCCGGATGGCACTACCAAGCTTACTATCGATAATGTGAAGCCAACAGACTGTGGAGCTTATAAGCTCATAGTGAACAACTCTACTGGCGAGCAGACGTCTTTGTGTGCTGTCGCTATTAAACGTGAGTAGGGCTTCTGTATTATTTCACTTGAGAGTTTCTCAGTCTATCTCAGTGTCTAATCTTAAAATGTTAAATGTTACAGCTCAAAAGAGGAAACCATCCTTCTCGAAAGAGCTGGAGGACACCAAGGCAATTGTGGGCCAGCCGCTGAAATTGGAGGCCCAAGTGGTAGCCTTCCCAAATCCAGAAGTACAGTGGTTCAAAGACGGCATACCTTTGCGACACGCTAAGGAGATATACTTCATGAACGAGCCAAACGGTATGATAGGCCTGAGAATCGACAACGTTCGTCCAGAAGATGCTGGTACCTATTCCCTAGTCGTCTCCAATGCTCTTGGTGAAACTACTGGTACTGCCAAAGTGCAAGTCGAAGAAAAGGAGAAACGACCAGAGTTCATCGCCAGTCTTCAACCACTGACTGTGGTGGAAGGCTTCCCTGTGAAGATGGAGGTGAAAGTGCTGGGAAAACCTGCTCCACAGTTGCAGTGGTTCAAGAATGGAGAGGAGGTTCGTTCAGAAAGTAGTTTGGGGATTATTATTAGACATCCAATGCTCTTTTTTCTTACTTATTTAACATTTTCTATTCTTGCAGATCATTCCCGATGGTCAACGTATAAAAATCCTCAACCTCCCCGATGGAACTCAAGCTCTAGTCATCGACAAAGCCACGTCAGAGGACGCAGGAGAGTACCAAGTGATCGCAGGCAACACAGAAGGCACATCATCCTGCAAAGGTACCATCAGCATCATGGGCAAGCTCCAGCCAGACGCGCCTGAAGAGAAACCTGGCTTCGTGAACCCAATGAGAGACGTCTACGTCGAGGAAGGTCAGCCACTGAATCTATCCGCATCTTTCACTGGCAATCCTCTACCAGACGTGAACTGGACCAAGGATGGCACACCAGTGGAACCATCTGATCGTCTGACAGTAACTTGCGATGGAAAGAAGACAGAATTAGAGATTAACCCCTGCGAGCCAAAAGACGCTGGTGTCTACGAGTGTCGCGTGAGCAATCCTCTCGGCGAGGACTCGACCAAAGCGACAGCCAACGTCAGGAAGGTCTACCAGTCGCCCACGTTCGCGCAGAAGTTCACTGACATCCAGCAACTGCCTACCCTCGACGCCAAATTCTCAGCTAGGGTCAGCGGGGTCCCACGACCTGACATCACTTGGTACTTTAACGATAAACCAATTCTTCAGGACGATGAAAAATATAAAATCAAGCGAGATGGAGACGCTTGCTGCTTGTGGGTGAAGGACTGCACCTATGACGACGCTGGCACTTACAAATGCAAGGCAGTGAACAGGAGTGGCGAAGCGGAGTGTGTGGCTAACTTGGCTGTTGTCGATAAGATGTATGTAAATGAAGATTAGAGCTGTTTTTTAAGAGTGAATTCTTTCAATAAGGATTATTCTTTTCAGAGGCAAGATGCAGAAGGTCGAGCCACCGTCGTTCCTGAAGAGGATCGGCGACTGCGAGGTGTACAGAGGAATGCCAGCAAAGTTCACTGCCTGTATCACAGGCTACCCAGAGCCAGAGTTCGAATGGTATCGCAATGGAGATAGACTGTGGCAGACTGACAGGATCAGGATGGACCAGGAGGGCAGTCTACTGCGCTTGACGATAGCTAACGTCGATGAGTTAGACGCTGGGAAGTACGAACTAAAGATAGTGAATCCCCATGGCGAGGACACCTGCGTCGCGGAGTTGATCTACGAATGTGAGTACTCCTCTTAAGACTCCTATATTCACACACCTTGAACTCTTTCTTATTTATAATATCAACAGCTCTGGAGCCGCGCCCAAAGAAGCCCCTGGCAGACCAATACGCAGAGTTCGACAAATACCGCAAGTCTGGCGTCCCACTGCCCTTGGCCGATCGCCCAATCATCAGCAGGATGATGGACCGTCACCTGACCCTGTCCTGGAAACCATCGATCCCCGTAGGCCCTCGAATCCCTGTGACATACCAAGTGGAGATGTGCGAGTTGCCAGACGGCGATTGGTTCACTGCTCGATCGGGAATCCGCAGCTGTGTCTGCGATATTCGCAACTTAGAGCCTTTCAGGGACTACAAGTTCCGTGTTCGCGTGGAGAATAAATATGGAATCAGCGAGCCATCGCCATTTGCCCAAACGTACCGCGCGAAATTGGAACCAGACCCACCGAAGTTCTTCCCCTACTTGCCTCCTGGCATCGACTTCCGCCCTGAGACGAGCCCCTACTTCCCCAAGGACTTCGATATTGAAAGACCACCTCATGATAATTATGCTCAGGCACCTAGATTCCTTCGCCAGGAGTATGATACACAGTATGGCGTGAAGAACCATAACTGCAGCCTCTTCTGGTTCGTTTATGGATACCCGAAGCCGAAGATGACGTACTACTTCAACGATCAGCTGATAGAGTCTGGAGGAAGATACGATCAGAGTTACACGAGAAATGGACAAGCTACTTTGTTTATTAATAGAATGCTGGAGAGGGACGAAGGCATGTACGAGGCTGTGGCTACTAATGAACATGGGGAGGCTAGGCAGAGAGTCCGTCTGCAGATTGCAGAGTACCCGACGTTTATACAGAGACCTGAAGAAGTGATTGTGATGATTAGAAGAACTGGGCAGCTGATGGCTAGGGTCGCTGGTGTGCCTTTCCCTGAGATAAAGTGGTACAAGGACTGGAAACCTCTCACTTCTTCTTCGAGAATTAGGGTTGGTATTATTCTAGTTGCAGTGTCTTCTATTAGAGTACTTGTCTATCTGAGAATACACGTATCTTGAGTTGCTCTTGAGAGTCAAATTTACAAATTTACACAATATTGAAAATGTAGAGAGCAGCTATCCTAGGAAACTCTCAGATAAACGTACCCCTAGCTTACTGTATTATTCCTTAATTCTGAAACTTTTATCAGATCGAGTTCACCGAGCCAGACACCTCGATCCTCATCATCAACGACGCCATCATCAAGGACGAGGGTCTCTACTCCATCAGTGCAAGGAACGTAGCAGGATCAATCTCTTGCTCAGTGATGCTCCACGTAGAAGAAAACGAGCACGAGTACGGCTACAGGACGTACAAGAGGAAGGCAGACATCAGGCCACGTCACGACAGGCCATACGACGATTATTACGACCTGGGAGACGAACTCGGTCGCGGTACTCAAGGCGTGACCTACCACGCTGTGGAAAGAAGCACTGGAAGAAACTACGCTGCGAAGGTCATGCATGGAAGAGGAGATCTCAAGCCCTACATGTACAACGAGATGGACGTCATGAACAACCTGAACCACAGGAAGCTGCTGAGACTGCACGATGCCTATGAGACTGACAAATCCCTCACGCTGGTCATAGAACTAGCTGCTGGTGGCGAGCTGGTGGACACTCTGACTAGACAAGCATTCTACACTGAAGCAGATATCGCTGGCTATATTCGCCAGCTGCTGTGGGGACTGGAGTACATGCATGACAGTAGCTATGCTCATCTTGGTTTAACTCTCGGTGATCTATTGATCTCTCACACTGGAGGCGACGATCTGAAGATCTGCGACTTTGGACTCTCCAGGAGGATCTCGCAGAATAGATTAATGACCCTGGCGTATGGCATGCCAGAATATGTGGCTCCCGAAGTGACCAATAACGAGGGAGTGTCTTTCAGTGCTGATATGTGGTCTGTTGGTATCATCACGTACATCCTGCTCTCTGGAATTTCGCCTTTCAGAGGAATCAACGATAGAGACACGCTGATGAAGATCAGAGAAGGAAAATGGGAGTTCGACGACCGCTGGAAGAACATCTCAGAGGATGCCAAGGACTTCATTCGTTCCTTGCTGATGTATAATTGTGATAGGAGACTTGACGTGAAGGCTGCGCTTGCTCACCCCTGGATAACTTATGCTGATAGGCATCCTACTGACTTGTACCAGATTCCGTCGGAGAACTTGAAGAATTATTACAAACTGTATCGGTAAGTCATCACTTGTCACATGTATAAAAATATATATTTCTACCTAGTGTCTGCTTTAAATAGTAAAATAGTGTGAACTCTGAATGCAATAACTATATTCCTAAAATTATTCTTCAGAGATTGGTACAACAACGCTTCCTGCCGCACCTGGTTCCGCAGACGCAAGCTCAGCTCTGCCTTCGAGCACCCATCCAAAATGGTTTATCCACCTGGTCATAAGTACACACCTGAGCCAACCGAGCCCTACGACAGAACATACAGTCCAATCGCCAGACCTCCTCCGAAACCTTGGGCCAGTCAAGGACCCATGAGGGAGCCGATCGACACAGAGATCGGAATTATCAAAAGTGAAAGCCAGTGAGTAATCAAGAATCGAAAGGATCTTTAATGCAGAATGAACGAAGCATAAACACGTGATTCTTCATTTTCGCAGCTATCAAAATGGACCAGACACTTATCTCCTTCAACTTCGGGACACTGATTTCCCTGTACGTCTGCGCGAGTACATGAAAGTAGCCTGCAACCGCAGTCCTGGATTCTCTCGTACCATCGCCGATGAGAACTTCGACTGGAGGGTAACTGGACGCTTTATATTGAACCTTATGATAGTATATTCGAGGTCAGAGTACCAAAGTGTCTTTATTTCGTTCTAGACACCCATTATACGTGAGCGTCGTCGCTTCACTGACATCATGGACGAAGAGATCGACGACGAGAGGCGACAAAGAATCAGCAGATACGGAGCTCCTGATAACTTCACTTTGAGACGTCTGAAACACGAACTGGGGACAAGATTGGACAGTTATGCAGAAGCTGAGGCGATGCTGGAGTCCAAGAAAGAGGGACACCCGCCGTTCTTCCGCGAGAAACCCCAGATCAGGCCGATTGAGGAAGGAAAGCCTGCCCAATTGGCCTGTCTAGCTGTGGGAAGCCCCAAGCCTATGATCCAGTGGTATAAGAACGATATAATGATCCAGGAGACCAAGAGGATAAAAGTTACTGAGGACAAGGACGGCAGGTCCATTCTGAGTTTCAATCCAACGAAAGAGCACGACGTGGGCAGCTACAAAGTGGTTGCAAGGAACACTTTGGGACAGAGTGTCGTCAGGACCAGAATGGTGCAGGCGGTTGCTCCTTCAGGCCCTGACTCTCCTGAGGTTAATAAACTGAGTAGTAATCGTGTCTCATAATGTATTAGGTTGTCCCTTGCACGCTCGACTTTATAGAAAAATCAAAAGCACTTACGAGATCACATAATATAAACAACATAAAATCATTAATTAAACTACTAATGCTGTTTTCCAGGTCAGCGACGTCTCAGACACAGAAATACTCCTCCGCTGGAAGCAGCCGAAATACGACGGCAACTCTCCTGTCCTGTGCTACAATCTCCAAATAAGAGAGGGTGACGGGATCGACTGGATAGACCTCGCCTCGAACATCGACCACGAGTTCTACTTTGTCAGAGACCTCAAGCCCGACACGAGCTACAACTTCCGCCTGGCGGCGCGCAATCGCATTGGCTGGAGCGAGAAGGGCATCCCCTCAAAGCTGATCAAGACCAGGCCCACTGGTTGTCCAAAGGTGCAGATAACTCGAGCGATGAGGCACCTCCAAGAGCTGACAGAGGCTGGGCAGGAGATAGTACTAGAGGAGGACAGACCCCACATGGACTACTCCATTGAAGAGCACCCTATCGAATGGTCCACCGACACGAACCTCTCCAGCAAGTACACTTTCATCTCAGAGATCTACAGAGGCCAGTTCTCCGCAGTGGTAAAGGGCGTTGACAAAGCCAATGATCGCGTGATAGTCGCCAAGATCCTCGAGCTGAACTCCAACACGGAGAAACAGGTGAACAGAGAGTTCGAGGCGCTTCGTTCGCTGAGGCACGAGAGGATAGCGATGCTGGAGGCAGCGTACAAGGCGCAAGGTTCTCCAGTGGCGTTGTTCGTCTTGGAGAAGCTCCAGGGCGCTGATATTCTTACCTACTTCTCGAGCAGACACGAGTACACGGAGAACTGCGTGGCTGTTGCGATCTCGCAGATCCTCGATGGCCTGCAGTACCTCCACTGGCGAGGATACAGTCACCTGGATATTCAGCCTGACAACGTGGTCATGTCTACTGTCAGGGCTGTCCAGGTGAAGCTGGTCGACATGGGCTCGGCTCGATTCGTGAGCAAACTGGGCACCTCTGTGCCAAAATTAGGTCATCCTGAGTACAGAGCACCAGAAGTGTATAATGAGGAGCCAGCCCATCCTCAGACGGACATCTGGATGGTCGGTGTCCTGATGTACGTCCTCCTCTCTGGCATCTCGCCGTTCCGTGGCAAGGATGCTGATGAGACTAGACAGAACATCCTGTTTGTTAGGTACAGATTTGAGTATCTGTTCAAGGAGCTCAGTCAGGAGGCGACCAGGTTTCTTATGCTGGTCTTCAAGCGAGCACCAAGGTTTGTAGGAATGACTAATTGTGAGGATATACTTAAGTTGAGATTTAGTGGAGTTTAGGATGCTGAAGTGTGCTTAGTTGTGTGAGGGTAATTTTAATTGTTTTATTTGTTTCTTTTGCAGCAAGAGACCTTTGGTAGAGGAGTGCCACGAACACAGGTGGCTGCAGCCGTCCGACTTCATGATCAAGAAACGAGAGCGAGCAGTGTTCCTGGGTAACAGACTGAAAGAATACAACGAGGAGTACCACGAGGAGAAATCGAAAATAGCGTCGGACAGCGATACTCTGGCGAGTGAGAGCTTGTTGGGATCGAAGCAGAAGCTGATCAGATCGACTAGCATACAAGAGGAACTGCTCACCACGTTCTAACGATTAGGACTACGATCAAGCGATCACCTTGTTATTTCCAATTTTCTTTACCTAACGCGACGACTGTAACATTTCGCATGTCTAGTCAGTGTCTCGTGGAGAGCGCAAGGAAAAAGTGGCCGCGACCAGAGCGTAATCGAATCGCTAGAGAACCTTCTTTCCCTGTACTCTTTCTTTTTGTTATTATTTATTTGTTACAACGTTTAATTATGTTAACGAACGCTGCCATCTGCTCATACGTTACGCTGGAACACCGACGAGCATACGAAAAAAGATGGAAACGATCGATCGGTATCTGAACGTAATGTTAAGTCACAACACGGTTTAACGAAACATGGTACAAACCGAACCCCTTGAAATTGTACAAAAAACGATGATTATATTCTAATCTTATATTCTAAGTTCACCAATAAACGATAAATAATAGAAAAAAGAAGTAACGAATGTTTTCCTGATACTTACCCTGATTTTTAGCGAAATTTTGAGCTATAGTTGAATCATTGTCACTTTTAACACCTTTAACACCTGTAACACTTTTAACACTTTAAAACACCTGTAACACTTTTAACACCTTTACACATTTAACACCTTTAACACTTTTAAAACTTTTAACACCTGTAACACATTTAACACTTTTAACACCTTTACACATTTAACACCTTTAACACTTTTAAAACTTTTAACACCTTTAAAACGTCACGAAACTCAACATTATTGTTAACAAATTTCAACAAGAAAGCAACAATTATATATTTAATCATTTATACCCCTAAATTTGCTCTTAATTTTATGGAGGGGGGTATCAATCCAGAGGGTACGGTCCTGATTTCCTGAAACTATCGCCACCTGGCGACAATATAGTGAACAAAATTGCATTAGATAATAAATCTATATTACGCCTCGTTTGTGACGTTAGTACATGGTGACTCCCACAGAGGGTTTGACGACACGCTGTCGCCATTTTCTTCTTCAGTTCTGCGTTTTACATTCCAGAGATTGCATCGAGGCAAGATGTCGTCCGCAAGTGGTGACGAGAATGAAATCGCTTTAAGTGAACCTGGTAAGATAATGATGCTCCTGTAAGGAATCACGCTCAGCGTTCTGCTAACGCAGTCTGTACCGAAATTTCTGTGTCTCCGCGTGAGACAGAACAAAAGATAACAATATACCGGGCGGCTCATCCAAGGCCTACGATCGCCATTAAACGAATGGCGTCTCCTATACGCATGTAATCGTGTAAATATTTAATCCGAACTTTACAGTTATTTTGACTCATTTCCATGGTCGTTTTTTTCAGTACGACGCACGAGATCCGGTCGCACTCGCAAAGCTGCAGTCGTCGCGAAAAAGTCTCCCGTGAAGAAGCTTCTAGCAAGAGCGACACGTTCTCCTAAAAAAGTACAAGAAATCGAGGAGGTGGAAGTACGTAACTCCGACAGAATATTGCATATAATCTTGCGATCGTCACATTACACGATCGATTGTGTATGTTTGAGAAATGTAATCAGTTGTATCGTTTTAGGAGACTGTGTTGCAGGAGGGGCTTGTTATGGAAAGCATTCCAGAGAATGGAGTGCAAAGGTTCGGTGACATTATTATTGAACAGCACAATGAAGACGAATCATCGATTTCATTGCATTTAGAACTGGAAGATTCTGCTGATGCTGCTGTTCATGAGATCAATATGAACCAGAGTATACACATAGAGGAAGAACAAGAAAGTGTACCTGATTTAGAAACAGCTGCCTCTCAAATAGTATGTAGTGTCTACAGAATGGATTTAGAAAGAGGATTGGGCTGTAACCAAATTTTTATAGCCTGTTCCAGTTTCTAAAATTATTCTTTATTTATTACCTTGTATAGCCAGCATCTGGCTGCAGGATTTACATATTAATGAGGTAATTATTCTCTGTTAGGATCACGCTAATACAGAACATATGATCATAGAAGAGGGCAGTATGGATAAAGTGGACATGCTAAGTGAACGAGATCAAATGAGCATGGAAGGACAGGATTTGAGTAACAGTGACACAAACCAACGTGTGCTGATAGATTTCCAAGAAGTTATAAATGATGATGGAGAAACCATAACTCAAGTGACAGAAATTTTAGGAACAGAGGAAGTTGAATCTGAAAATGTTATAAGTGAAAGTACTGGAATTGAAGTCATGGAAGTAGATGATTCTCAGCAAGAAGGTTCAGAAAATATTACAGAAAAGACAATTTCCGATACAGAAACAGTAGTAGTAACAGAAGTGATGGAAGCAACAGATGCTGATATGGAGTGCTCATCCGAGAGTGCTATGAAGAAAACAGAACCCGACACAGAAGCTGTGTCTGAAGATGAATTACCTACTGAGGCTGCAGCAAAAGTGCGTTGCAATAAAATTCTACAAATGATATGGTGAATGTAACAAAACCCAGTTCATTATATTTAATTTTCTTATCTACAGGAGCCAGAAACAGAAGCAGTATCCGACGAAGAACTGCCAGCAGCAGCTCCTGCTGATTTGGGAGAAACCGAGTCTGTTTCTGAAGATGAACTACCGCCAGATAGTGAGAAGAAGAAAAAGAGTGGAATAAAAGCAATGAGCAAAACTCCAGAAAAGAAGAACAAAACGGAAGGCGCAAGTAAGTGAAATAAGAACAAAACTTTTATATAAATTTGTGACTTTATCTTTTTTATTTTATTCATTCAATTCTGTATCTGTGTACAGGTAAACGTAAATTGAATGCAGAGGGAGAGTACGATCCTAGTTCACCGACATCTGAAAATAATGATGAAACGCCAGCGAAAAAGGTAGCACTCTCAGCTGAAGTAGATACTGGGGACTGTAAACAAGAAATTAAACCAGCATCACCAAAGAAAAAGACACTACCAGAGTTAGAAAAGTATTGGAAAGCCGTGAACGAGGACCCATCGGATTTTACAGGATGGACATACCTTCTCCAATATGTTGATCAAGAAGTAAGTCTGCTTAAATCATAGATATAAGTAGAAGTAGTATACAAATACTCAAACTATGCTATTTCCTCAAAGAATGATGCAGAGGCTGCTCGTGAAGCTTATACCAAATTTTTGGAGCGTTATCCATATTGCTACGGTTACTGGAGAAAGTTTGCTGATTACGAGAAGAAGAAGGGCAACCCCGAAAATGTCCAAAGGGTGAGTCAGCTCGTTTACCAGACTTATTAGGCTACCTCTCATTATGATATCATTTAATTAACGCAATCTAATGAAAATAGCTCGAGTTAGGAAGACGCGTGGGCAGTGTGCACGCACGTAAATATGGTTTTCCCTTCCAACAGCCTAGCACGTCTTGCGGCACCTATACGACTCTCTCCGTTTACCAAATAGCTAGTTAATTATTCTGCGATATCTACAATATTATTGCGAATATTACTGTTTTACTTTATACCATTATATTGATATTCTACGTATGATATACGTAAGTCAAGCGAAGGCTAGATGTTTCAATTTGCGATATTTATCGTGCAAGAAAATTGTGTGTAATATTTACTGTAAGCATTTGTACACATAGCTTACTACAGAAAGTATTGTAACTTAAGCATAAGATGTGGTACCTTACTTAATGTAAGTAAGATTGGGTTGGGTGTTAAATCAAAGTCAGAAACAAAGACTTAGGACGTGAACGTGCCAGAGAGGGAGCAAGAAAAAATGGCGGAAGACACAGAGGCACCCAGATTGGAACACTCCTTGACTTTAAGGTGAATGCACAATGCTCTGCAATCTCTGTGTTAATTAAATCTCTTTATTTACAGTACGCGTACGATATGTGAGTATACGTTGCTAAAAAAAAACCGTAATGCTTAACGAAAGCTAAAAAAAAAAAAAGAAATAGGTATAAGTCTACCCGCCACCAGCCCAATCAGTTGTAAACTGTTCTAAATGTGATTGCAAATCATTACTACAGGTATTCGACCAAGGCTTGAAAGCTATTTCGCTCAGTGTCGACCTTTGGCTCCATTACATCAACCATTGCAAAACCGTCTACGAAAAGGATGAAGAAAAACTTCGAGAACAGTACGAAAGGGCTATTCAGGCGTGTGGTCTTGAATTCAGGTTCGATTATTTTTCGCTTTATGCATAAACTTTTTCAATAAAAATTGAATTCTATGTAGAGGAGAAAAAAAATTGTTTTTCTTCAGATCCGATCGTCTTTGGGAAAGTTACATTAAGTGGGAATTGGAAGGCAAACGTCTCAGTAGAGTGACAGCATTGTACGACCGCCTATTGTGTACACCTACACTTGGCTATATCTCCCACTTTGATGCATTTCAAGAGTTCGTTTCTTCGAACTTACCAAATCGTATTCTAAGTGTTGATGATTTTCTTGCATTACGTGCTGAAGTGAAAGCTCTTTTGAAGTCGGATGACAATACCTCAACTTCTGCAGCAGATGATGCACCACCCGGAGAAGAACCACCTCCGCACGAACTTCCGCCTACCGATGAAGAGACCCGCGCCATCAGGGAGAAAATTATCAGCAGTAGGCGTAAAATGCACAAAGCTAACATTAATGCTGTCGCTGCGAGATGGTCGTACGAGGAAGGAGTAAGTATATAAAATCCTAGTATGCTGCAACAATTTACAATCATATTTAATGTTTAATTTTTGTTAGATTAAAAGGCCATACTTCCACGTAAAACCTTTGGAACGATGTCAGTTGAAAAACTGGAAAGAGTACTTAGATTTTGAAATTGAACAGAAAGACCAGAATCGGATAGTCATCTTATTCGAAAGATGCTTAATAGCATGTGCTTTATACGACGAGTTTTGGATGCGAGTGAGTTCATTTCTTTACTGTCACTTTTATTATCCAAAATGGTTTACACTATCGAATGAATTATACTTATAATCTTTGGTTTGTAGTTTGTACGTTATTTAGAGTCTTTGAAAGGCGAGAACGTGGAGAAAATAAGAGATGTGTACTCTAGAGCTTGCATGGTGCATCATCCAAAGAAACCGAACTTGCATCTACAGTGGGCAACCTTTGAAGAAGGTCAGGGCAATTTCGAGAAAGCGGCGAGCATACTGGAAAATATTGACAATGTATTACCAAATATGTTACAAGTGGCATATCGAAGAATAAACTTGGAACGTAGAAGGGGAGATTTAGATAAAGCCTGTACACTATATGAAAATTATATTAGTAATAGTAAAAATAGAACAATCGCGAATAACATTGCAGTAAAGTATGCACGATTCCTGTGTAAAGTGAAAAATGATGTGGATAAAGCGATTAAAGTATTATTGAAGGTACGCCTGCAGTTTTAGTCTTAATCTCTACACCTTGTTCGTGTTGAACACAAGTTTACGCTACATGCTATTTTTTAGGCTACAGAAAAAGATAAAGATAATCCAAGACTTTACCTACAATTAATCGATTTGGGGATGCAGAGGACTCCTGTCGACACACAAGAAATTGTAGGATACATGGATATGTTCATAGAACGAGAGCATGCTGATCTCGAGCAGAGAGTACTTTTTGCACAACGTAAAGTAGAATTTCTTGAAGATTTTAGTCCAGATATTCGACAAGTATTAAAAGCGCACGAGCAATTTCAAAAATGTATTAAACAAGCGAAGGAACGGAAGAAGACGAAAAGTGATGATGCCAAAACGTAATTATTATATTTGTAAACAGCATTTCTTTAACTATATTCGATAATATGGTGAACTAATTAGTTATAACTTTCTGTATTGCAGAGACGCTTCTCCTCCAAAGAAAGTCAAAACTGGCGATCAGTCAAGCATACCGCCGCCTCCTTCTGTCAGCTCGCAATCGTCTTATCAATACAGTAGTGGCCCAAGTGGACCATATCAGTCGCAACAACAATTTCAAAGCGGTCAGTATGGTGGCCAAGGTGGATATCAACAGGGTTATCAACAATATCCACCTCCTTCCGACCCGAATTACGCCAGTTATCAGAACTGGCAGTATGGCCAAGGCGGACCGCAAGCGTACGGACCGTATAATCAGTGGGGATCCTACAACTATTATTAGTAAATTATATAAGGGTTCTACTGTACTGGCTTTCATTGCGTTACTATCTCTACTGTACATTTTATCACCTGTACTATTTTTTGTCCTTAAGAAAAAGAAACGAAATTCTTTCAAGTTCCAATGACACATCAGTGACCTGACACGAGTCCTAAAATAGTGCTGATGTTTTCTTTCAATATAACAGCCGATTTTTTTGCATGAAATTCTGTCTTAACATATTTATAAGTAACTAATATAGCAGTATAAAAGATACTGATAAATTTACGACTGTTGATAATTATATTATTGTAGAAGTATCATGAGATACAAGTAGTTGTGAAAAATTGCCATACAGTGTACAAGAGTGAGTATGCTAATGTTTAATATTTCTTAATCATATATCGAAAGGAAATATCTCATGTCTGTATTGAAGTTACATGATATCATTTTCTGACCTCTAATATTTTATTCCGTGACGTTGTGTTATTTTTTTCCATAGGAAGCTATAGCGATTCGTGAATGTTGTCTTTAACTTGTAATAAGTATTTTTCTTTCTACGCGTACTTAGTTTATGAGATAGTTTCTGATAATTTGCGTTTATCAAATGCTTCAAGAAAATTAGGAGATATGTGTGTAAATGAAAAAATAGATATCTGAATGCCCTAGAAATATTACGTAAGCACATTTCGCAAGGTATTCACGGAATAAATATTGTTAACATTTGTCGATACATTTTTGATAAACGAGCGAATTGAAAAACCACATTTCTATAACATGTTCAGTTACGAAAGGAGTATGATCGTTGGAACTTTAAACTTTTACGTTACAGATGCACATTATTTTATATGTCGTAATTTTGCATTTGTAACGAGGATCGGAATTTTGTCGTTAATTGGCACGAAAGTCACATACATCAAAGGTATTCTTTCTGTATGTGAATTTTTATAATTTGCAATAAATGGAATTTGAGAAATACGCAGTTTCAGAACGTTTGTTAACGTATTGCTTATATTAATTTAGAGCTTCAAGGAATTATACGTTACACCAATAAGTAGAATAAAATAGATTAGTGTTTGTTTTTGAACATCGTGTTCAATAAATTTTATATATTCCGAAATTATCGTTATTTGATTACAAAATTGAACGAAGGAAGTATTGGATATCAGGATAAAAATACTTTGAAATCACGAAAATATTGTAACAAGTATTTTTTTTATTCCAAAAAATTATTGCTACGATTCCAAGCAATTATAATGATGGAAATGTTATACTTCTACTTTATAGCGAGCTTGTAACTTAACATATGAAACAAAGATACCCCTGATCTTTGATCACTTCAAAATAAAGTTCTTCATATTTTATATGATACAAATTGTCATAGCATGCATATCGCATTAGTAAAAAGAAATATTTTATTTAAGACGAGTTAAGTATTATGAAAGACATTAGTTTCATGTATATCTTTATTATGCTACTACAGCACTCGAAGCCATATTATTAACACCACAGGTACCATCTCCTCTATAAACTCTGTAATAGCCTGATTCGCCCCATCTTGGGCCCCAACTGTTCTTCACTATCCAGTATGGTAATTCCTTATGGAAAAGAGGATACTCTGGAAGAAGGATAAAATAAGTTTAGTAGCTGAAAACTAATACATTAAGCCTAAAAAATATAATACATACTGCTTGTGCCATATCCCACAATGAGGACACCATGATCCAACGAGTTTGGATCACACAAAAATCTAAATGGATGAGAAACTCCACCAATATAAAACTGCATAGCATTGGCATTAATGCCAATCGAGATCGGGCCGTTCTGCACAAGCCACTGTGCCATTTGCGTTTCGTTGGACGTGATATTTACATGGGAGACAACTTGTACCTTAGCTTTGCTTTGAGCGAAATGACACTTTTCGTTCTTAGCATCATAAGGATAATCCTTTTCTAATTCGAGACCACCTAATTTTTCAATGATTCTATAAGCATTGTCCATCTCTCCTCCATTGCAACCTTCGTCGAGATTATCGCAATCTACTAATTCCTGTTCAGACAACGACAACAATTTCTTATGTTTAATCGCGTATTGTCCCTCAACGTTTCCAGTCACAGAAAACGCCCAACACGATCCACATTGACCCTGATCTTTCACAGGTGTGACTACGTTATATTCACGCCAATCGAATTTAGGTGGCAATTCAATGTCTGGTATTTTAGCTTCTGCAGGAGGTATTTCATTTTCTTGTTTCAGTTCAGGTCGAAGTCCTAAGTGCCGCTCCTTGAATTCTCTAGGTGTTAAATCTGCGAACATTGTAACTCCATACTGGCCTGTACCTTGTTCATATTTCTGCAAATCTTGAATAGTTTCTAGATTCTGTTTAAAGATTCTGAAACGCTTTTGTTCTTCTTCAGGTGAAGCGTACACTTTATCATGGTCTCTCATGAAGTTTTTGAATAAATTTTCTTTGTGTATATCTCCAGCTAATTTCAACATTTTCTGGCTGTATTGATTACCTCGTAAAGATCGCTTTCGACGGGCATTCACATCACAGTTAATAGTTATCTCTGGGGATCCCTTATCCTTCCATGGCTGAGACCATATGGTAAATAAGCACTCTTTGATTTCACTTCCTTCTTTTAATAGGCAATTATCTTTCACACCCTTTGGACAAGTGCTTGTACCCAATTTAACTTTTATTTTATACAAATATCCAGACACTACCTGTTGCGAGGCTTCTACAATTTCAGCTATAATGGGCTCACTGATACCTTCTGAGTTTTCTGAAAACTTTTGTAATCCCTTGTTTGCCAATTCTTGTATTTCAGGATCATTAATATCCTTGTTAGCTGGTGCTCCAACAAGGTTAGGCTTCCTTTTGCTTCTGTGTGCAGAGGATGTCTTTTCCAATCCTTCAATTTCTTCATTCATCTCAGGAATTGATCTAGTCTTTCTTTTAAGCGCATCTGATTCTGCTTCAGGCTCACAATTAATAGTAATCTCTGGATTTCCTTTATCTATCCATGGCTGAGACCAAACTGTGAACAGACATTGCTGTATTTCACTTCCTTCTTGTAATTGACAACTACCAGTAGTACCCTTTTGACAATTACTAGTGCCCACTTTTACCTTTATCTTATACAAGGACCCAGAAACTACTTGGTGAGTTGCTTCTACTATTTCTACTATGATAGGTTCATTTGTTCCTGTATAATTTTGTGAAAACTTTTGTAATCCCTTGTTTGTCAATTCTTGTATTTCAGGATCATTAATATCCTTGTTAGCTGGTGCTCCAACAAGGTTAGACTTCCTTTTGCTTCTGTGTGCAGAGGATGTCTTTTCCAATCCTTCAATTTCTTCATTCATATCAGGAATTGATCTAGTCTTTCTTTTAAGCGCATCTGATTCTACTTCAGGCTCACAATCAATAGTAATCTCTGGACTTCCTTTATCTATCCATGGCTGAGACCAAACTGTGAATAGACATTGCTGTATTTCACTTCCTTCTTGTAATTGACAACTACCAGTAGTACCCTTTTGACAATTACTAGTGCCCAATTTTACCTTTATCTTATACAAGGACCCAGAAACTACTTGGTGAGTTGCTTCTACTATTTCTACTATGATAGGCTCATTTGTTCCTCTATAATTTTGTGAAAATTTATGCAATCCTTTTTTAGCTAGCTCTTGTATTTCAGGATCAGTAACATTTTTATTCTGTGGTCCTCCTGGAACTCCTCGTTTGTTCCTATACGTGTTTGGGTCATTGATTGCAGAGGATACTTTTTTGGGTAAAATAATTTCTTCCTTAACTTCTTCCTTGTGTACTTCAGGATTTGATTTAGCTTCTCTTATGGGGACATCAAAATTTGTCAGAAATTCATTGAATTCTTTAGCCTTATCTTGAAATCCTTGAGTAACAGTATCATCTTCACCATTACTCACTGAGACTTTTACAATAGGATGTTCCGTTACTTCCTGTTGCTCCTGCTCTTCTACTCTGGTAGTTGTAGCATAAGTAAAATTATCAAGCATCTGTTTCAGGTTTTCTAAAGCTTCAACCTTCTCAACATTAGGCTCCTGTCTATTAGGTGTAGGTACTACTAGTGCTTCAGCATTTAATGTTGAAAAAGAGTTAACATTATTTTCGCTTTCCACAGTATCTTGAGTACAGTTATTCTTTGTTATCTTACGACTAGATTGTTGCCAAGGTTGCTCTTCAAATGTTACCAAACATGTTTTAACAGGAAGACTCAACTGTACAGAACAGTGTGACTGTTCTATTGCATTTTTTAAACAATCAGACTCTCCCATATGTAGCAGCATTTGGTACTGTATTGTGTTAGATGAAGATGGTACAGCACGAGTCACTTTAACAATGTCAACAACCTTATGTTTAAAGTCGTTCTGTATCAATTCATCCATTGATCTTGCCACTTGATCTCCAAAAGCAACCAATCCTGGTAAATTTGGATTTAGCTCAAAAGGACATCCTGGACAATACTTTGGACTGGTTGCTCTCATAGCTATGAATGGTTTTTCATTATGATCTCCAGTGTTTTGAATCTCATGATCCAATTCAACACTCTGGTTGGTAACCATCTGCTTCTCTACATTCTCAGTAATCTCCTGCTCTTGAATATTCTCTTGCATCTGTAATGGATCATCCTGTGTCGATTGAGGGTATAAATACATGCATTGTATCGACTCTCCTAGGACAGTTATCTCTCCCTGTTCGTGTTGCTTCACCTCCACAGTGCATGCTTCTCTAGGACAAGATTCTAACGTTTCCTTGCAAGTAGGAGTTAAATCAAATGTGAGTCTATATATTGTGTATGGTAGCTCTTCCTGAAAGATGGAACAAACAATGATTTCTGTTTAGTAGAAAAAAAAAGGTGCAATTGTGTAAATTTGAAAAAGGTTTATCGTTAATCACAGGAAGTTGAAATTTAGGAAACTTATTGAAACCATACCAATTTTTGCGCGCTAATCAGGTTACCGCCCTTATAGGTATGATGCGTCGGAGAATCCTCGTTCAAAGAATGCAAGGCGCTTTGAATCAAAGGTGCTGGTACATTTTGCACTAATTTGTTCGCTGGTCCACACGACACAATGATAGAATTAATAAGAAATAAAAATAGAAAGCGCGCTGCGCACAACAGAAAGCCTGCCATCTTCCTGGTTGTACGCCACCGTTTTGACCTCCAACTGACGCAGCTAATTCTTTCGCTGATTTTTTATACCTCTTTGTGCTGATGAATCAAATGATAATTAGTTTCAAAGTCTTTGTGTGACTTTGATCACTTTGATACATAATATTTATACGTAATACATAATTACACGATCGAATCTAATTTTACGGATTATGAAAACGCTTTTCACTAAACTTCCAGCTCGAGACACTGGATACAAATAAGAGACTGAAAATGAGTAATCGTTCATGACAAGAAAAATACGCATATGTTTTCATTTGTAGATATACTACGGTTGCTGACACATTTTTTTTACTTATAACGCCGATAAGATAATTTCTATAATTTAATATATAATAACTTTGTTTTTGTTTCGGTGGAAGATAACGTAATTTAAGTGGCAATTCCATACTCGAAAATGATAATTCTTGAAAAAATTATATTAATAAATCTATAATTAGTACAAAATTGAAAATATTTTGTTGGAAAGTGAAGTGATTTAATAAAATGCAATACGGATTTTTCTTCGCTATTGTTATCCACATTTGCACATAATGGTACATTAATTCAACGATAATACTGAAAGTTAAAAACTTCAATGTTATCAAATTATTGCAATTATTATTGACTATAATTAACAACAGGAGACAAACAGGAAACAAAGAACACTGGAAATAAGTGTTGGCTTACATAACGCTAAGATCATAGCTAAAAATTCATAATCTCATCTCGTACATATATCAACAATTTTGTTACTAGGTAAAAGACTCGTCAGGTGAAGGTTACACACTGTTACAGTGAGTGACTTACGACACAGCATGACGAAAATTACTGTCTGTAGCATTCTTAGACATTTTTCGATATTATCGTTATATTCGAATATTCCCGCCACCTTCAAACTAACGCAACTATTCCCTGATTTCCGGTTGTCAGAAGAGCAGCAGCTGAGCTGTAGGCACTGCGTTGAAGTGATCATCTGTGATAGCTGCAGTGTCGTCAGGAACCAGGAATTCTACAGGAAATTTCGGAGAAGTTTACTCGCATTCTATGACACATCAGTGATTTTTACTGGTAAGGAAATGTATCGTTTGTTCTAAATCCTTTTTATGCAAAATTCGTGAAGGTAGAAAGCACAGCAAGCACCAAATTGCGGTGAAGTATCGATTTTCTCTGCTTTACTCTAGCTATCGTTTCACCCAAAGCATCACATGCTTATTACTAAATTTAACTAACTCGATTTTGTTGACGTATTTAATTTTTTCCACGGAATTCCAATGCAAGATATATCAGCGAATAATTTTTGGTTTTTGTTTTGACACTGCTCCTCAAATCCAATTTCGTAATTCGTGTATAGGAATTCTCGGAATTCTTGTTTTCCTTGCATATTCCTGGGAAGTCTTTTGACCCATCCTCTGTCATAAATTATGACTACAATAGAGTGTGAAGTGTTTACCTTCAAGAAGTTTGCATTATGTCAATTCTTTGTATATCTTTCTTCTTGGCAAGTGAAAAATGTGTCGATAAAGCTCCATCACTGGAAGAGTAATATATTTAAAAGTGATTATACTTGTTAAGTGTCTAAACTGATAATACATAATTGTCTATTTAAGTATACAGAATGTGTTCATAGACACTCTTTGCGATGATTCAGTGTAATGAAATCTAGACCTTAAAGCGTTCAATGCTTACACCGTAAAGTGTCTATTTTATCTTTTAAATTAAATGTCCTACAGATTCATTCAAAAGCTATCACCATCAGACAGTCATAAGGACTGATAAAAGGTAGACATAATAGTTGATACTATTAGATATATAATTCTCAACCCAGCCCATTAATTAATCATTCTCCCCCTTCTCACGATTGTTTACACAACATTCCTCTCTTAATATCATACTTCCCCATGACATAACATCATACCCTTTTCACCGCTGAATAAATTGGATTGGTCGAGAAAGCAAGGCTCGTTACTTAACGTGAATCACTTATACCGAACATCCTAGCAAATAAGAAGCTGCTCTAGCATTCGACTTGTTCATGTTCGAAAGTAAATCGCAGATTCCCAGCGGTTCTCAAGTAACAAAACTTATACCATATAACAGCAACAATCGATTTTACTCGTTGCATGCAGCCATTTACGATAACCATGTTAAAAAAAAACTGTCCACCTGTCGTGTGTGCAATTGTACATACAAAAGATTAGAAGAAAAACATCACGCTAGATTTTTCGCAAATTATACCCCTTCGCGAGTCAGCGTTAAATACATATTCCCGCGTCTTGACTTTGCGGTTTTGTAATCCCGCCCTCCCATTGGCGCGTTCCATTGTCGACAATGCTCTACCCCCACCCAACCAGCCACCGTGATACCCCGCGTCTGCTCGTTGCTCAGTAGCTGACTACCAATCATTGGATCGCGGAGAACGCAGCTCTGACGAGTTCCATCTCACGGTTTCACCGGTTTTCCTTGCGAATCAGTGCCAGAGTGATAGTCGTTCAGTTTTTACTCCTCGAACCAGTCGGGCTCCGTGAGCGTGGAGACACCCACCGAGGGCAACTTTATCGACGAGTTACGGTTAGTAATAATAGCTAGACCACCGGTGCCACCAAAGTCTTTTCTTCGTCGCGCGAGACCTGAATTTAACGCTGCAACTCGAATGCAATAGCATCTTCCACTGTCCCGCCTCGTTATTCCCTTCCTCGTTCTTCGTGCACACAGCTCGGCAAGATTCCGAGAGATATCAGGGACACGACAGTTCTTTCAGGATAAAATTCGAGATACGAGTCCCTCCTTATCGCTAGCTGCAGAGAATTATTATCTGTTGAACGACGATTTCTAAGTAAATTTGGTATTATGATTCGTAGCACAGGCTAGAGCAGTTAGGTCTTCTTCTGGGAAGCGCGACGGTGGAAGGTCTGCAAGGCATTAGTACTAATTTGATTTTATCGTAAATTTATTAGCGGTTCCAATCAAACGTTCGACACCGTTGGATATAGTGTTTCCTCGGTATAGACTTAGCGAGGTATAGGTTTACCGATGGGCTAATAACGAGGGTCACGTTTCTGATGTCAACTGGAATAGCCCAGTGGTTTTATCGGGGATATCGCTCATTTTCTACCACTAATGGCATACCTTAAAGAATAATTGTTTCTGAGCTATTAGTATAAAAACCTAGTTCTTGCGTGAAATGAAGTCATTGCCTTGTTCCTTCTATTACAGCAAACGAGACATGTGTCTAATTCTCTACCAGAACGAAGCTGTATTTATTCTAAATAACTCGAAATTACAGTGAATATCGGGACGAGTCCATATCGAGGAAGTACTCCACTCATTCGAGCATACTACTTTCTTCCTCCAACTCGAGCAGTCCGAGAATGGGAAAGCTGAAGGGCGGATACCGATAGTATTGTCGCAGTTTCGATTTCTCAGCCAGTTCCAACCGGAAGCTGACGTCGCGTCAACGTCGCTGCTTCGAACCGGCAATTTTATTTATTGATTTCTTAATGTCGAAGACGTTTGCGCGTGAACCTCACACACCTTGCACGTGAAGGTCTATTTATACACACGTGCCTGTCCTATTATGCTTGAGAAGCTTTCGATCATCGACACTGGGAAGCGAAATCTTCCGACAGATTTTCTACCGGCTCTAACAGCTGAGAGTCATTGATAACAGCATCGACCATGCGCGTGCGGGACCTCCCCTTCTCTCCCCCTCTCGACGTGTGCGGTGCGTATGCGTGCGCGCGCGCGCGCACCTCTGTCGCACGTGACGTCAGAGTATTTGTATTTCTTTTTCTATCCTTCGCGAATGAACCGTATAATTAAAATGACGCACGCATGAGTCATCAAGGATGCGGAAATGTACTGAAATATTGATCTACTCACCTGTTCTATAATTAGAACTGCGGCTTTTTATTTAGGCCCGTTTCACGCTCCGACGAAATCGCTGGGACCTTCGACATCGATTTGCGTACGTGTTTTACAGCAAGTTCAAGCTGTCGCAACCACTGACGACGTTAAGAATATAAACAGGGGACAGTAGTTACACGCTATAGGCTCGTTAGTGTCTCTGCTTTCCCGGAATTACTCTAAACTGATGGGTATAGTTTCGTGAGTCGGAACTAGACTGATACAAGTTCACTTTTCTTTTTTTATATTAAGTTTCATACCCATTTTGCTGTTTCTTTTTTATTTTATCAGGATAATAAAAACCAAATTATAAGTAAAGAATAATTTTATTAGTGTAAACTATGTTGAACACAATGTCAAGACAATTCGATTATCAGGTATAAAATTAATTCTAAATTCAAGAAGCAAGTTTCCTCTGCTTTGTACACTCATTGCCAGTAATTAGTCTCGAGACTATATCGAGCGAACACTGTATAACATCCTAAGCTAATTGCAATTATAGAGAAACTTCGTGAAGCATAGTCAGCGGTAGAAGGAATTCGAAGTCGCAAATTGGACTAGTCTTTGAACAGAAGCTCTTATTATTGGGTCAAGTGATTGGAAGGAGCAATCGAGAGAACCTTGATCAAGGTCATGTAAAGTACTCTTCTACATTGACCCCTGCTAATCAGCACTTAAAGTATTTCCCATCGCACAAAACTGCGATGCAACTTATTCTTCATCTCCACAATACAACCTTCCCTCTATTTCCCTGGGGAATCCAAGTGAAATGCTGCAGTAACTCCGTAGGATCTTGTTAGATCTCATCTCGCTTAATTTACATAAAATCTTCGGCAGTACTTCGGTCCAGAGCTTGCGCTTTTGCCTTCCTAGTTGAAAAACGTGTCAGCGTCAAGACGCTGTAAGACATTCTCCTTCTTTCGTTATAGCAGAGTCAACACTATTATTGTATAACGTGACTCAGGTCGACTTTCGCAGAGCTGACTCTTATCTGCGCGTTAAATATTGAATACAATTTGCATGGGAGCACGAGGCCTCGGCGAGCTGTTGCCTCGACCGAAAAACGTGTGTCGAAACGATACAACGAAGGCAGATTTTGTTATCTACGAGCGTGCAGATCACCAACGCTAGTATATTATACTGCAATCTTTTCCGCAGACAAAAGACCCAACTGTTCGATCGAATTAATCCACAACAACGGGGTGCATTGAATTTCCGCTCTTTTCCTGTTAAACCCTTTTTAAAATACGTTCCGCCAAACTCGACATCCCCTTTGCTATTCATACCCATTATTTCCTGGGTGTACTCCAGTTTGCTCCAATTCAAACATCACTTGTTTCGGTGCCTCAGACCTCTGCATATTCAGAACATCATTTTATCTCCGTCTTTCAGGAGACTTATCTCATTTCTAAAAGCACCGAAGGTAGGACTACTCAGAGCTTCCTAGAATCCACGATCCACGTTACATCATAAGTCGCAATTAACTGCAACTGCGAAGAAACTCCAAGACTCCACTCTAGTACACCCACGTCGGTTTTCTATAGGTCCTGGTCGTTCAAAATCCCTTTGAGACTGATACTATTGTGCCATCCAGAATTCGATGCCACATCGAATTCTCAGACTCCCGACTCAGCTAGACATTCTTCGATCGTTTGACCATTCCAGAGTCTCATCTTCCTCCAAATAACGCAACAGGAACCTGAGCCAAAGACGAAGGCTAAAAAATACTTAAGCAACACGGAGGATCACTCTGTACGTGACTGACATCAGCAGTGATTGCATGAAGGTTATCGAGTCCCAGTATCGTGGGAATGCAAAGATCGTAGATCAACGATTCTCCAAGGTCCCCATCGCTCATGGGAGTCATGAAAAGGATCGTTTCGAGAAGCGACAAGGAAAGAAGCTTTCGTCGCTGCATCTCCTCTTCCCCTTCTCGCCCCACAGCTGTTATTGATTCCTTTAACACGGTTTCCTTCGAAAGCTCTTAATTTGTCGTTTATCGAACACCAATATCTGTTTGCCCGCAATACGTGCCGCGTCCTCCAGATCCGACTGGTCGTCCGTGATCTTGGCGAGGTGCACCGTGACCAGGAGAAGCGGCGCGGTACCTTTCACCCTGGAAACGAGCCAACTTTGTCTCGAGGGCAAGGACAGGCTCCGTCAATTGATCACGCCATAACTCGCGTCCTCCCAGCGACGTCTGAGGCCGACGTAATTTTATCGTGGACTCGCCAGCCCCAAATTGCTGGCTGGCCTCCTTGTTCCTGTTCCGGCGGCTCTCTGGCGATCGAGAAGATAAGCTGTGTGGTTGGAATACTTCTGTGAAATGAAATTTGTCTGAGATTTTTATTATTGGAACTCCACCAATCGGGAATACCTATTTTATGTTCTTCCATACGTTTTTCAAAAGGTTTTCGTTCCGATTTTACGGGGCAGTGGTAGTAGATGTTTTATGTCTGTGTAGCGCAGTATTATCTACTTGATTTCGTGGGAGAATCTAGGTAGACTCGAGGATCAGGTAGTTCTTGAGATAATTGCGTTCTCGAGGGTGCATTTCACCCTTCAACGCCTAAATCACTCTAAAATCTTTGTGCTAGTGTAAGATCTGTTACAGTTTATTAGTCGAGTGTAGTGGAGTCTACTTTCAGAACATTAATCTTAAATGCTTATCAAATTATTGTAATTCTTTACCTGCACTTTGTATGTCTTTTTTGTTTAATGTGACGGGGCTTGTTCTATATTGTATCCATATTTTGATCTGTTCCATCTATAAATAAATATCATTAAACATTATCTATGCTCCACTGAATACATACCCACATGAATGCATTCTAGATTAGTATTTAAATACCACATCGCCTGAATCACTATCACTCTGATAACTGTTCTTCAACATATTGCATCACCGTCGACACATTTACCTTCAGTTTCAATGCCCAAGCAAGGTTGAACTCCAACTCGCGCATCCACTAAGATCTGGAACTAAAATCTCTTTAATTTCTCTCGAAAACTTCACCTCTTCCATACCTTATTTCACCTTATCTCAGGGATTCTATAACCCAAACGAATCCCCTTGCCGAGGATCTCGTTTTTCTGTCCCTCAGAATTCCAGCAAAACACGCGAGCTTCTCTTGGGCGTCTTTCTCGGTTACACGAGCATCTCGGCCCTTGATTAAACTCACAAGTGCCAATTACAAAGCCCTCGCCGTCTTAATGCGTCAACAAGATCTCTGGTATTTGGAGGAGCTTTTTCACTTTGCTGGAACAAGGAGCAGAAGTCTCCATGGAAGGTGGAACTCGTGGTCGTTCTGGGCGGTTCGATCGATTAGTCACTCTGTGATTAAGCATGTTGGTGAGGAGTCCATTGAAACGTCGAAAGAGCGAGGGAGTATCGAAGCTTTCGAAGTATCGTGGAACTTGCGACAGGGCTTTTGATTTATGCCGCTGAAAGGAGATTCCTCCAGTGTTGGGCTGTGCCGTGCATATTGGGGACACCTGGTTATAACTTCGACAAAAGTTAGACACAGTTCGCGTGACAAAGCATCCTCCGTAGACTGGATACCCTCAAAGCGTGCTCGACGATAACATGGAAATCCCCGCGAGCCCTACGCGGCCAGAGAAGGACTTATTTATCCATGGCTCGTGCACGAGCTTTAATATCCATAAGTATTGGCTCTTATAAGCTTGCATTTTCCAATGATCCCCCTGGAACGAATAACAAAATTAAGTGCTGATATAAATAGGGGCGTAAACGAAGAGTTTTTATTCCACGTGGGAGGGACAGAGTTCACCGAGTGTAGGTCGAGTGCTTGGTTATTTCGAGAATTCAGAGCGGCTGGGAGAAAGGGCATATTTACGTGTCGCGTTATTCAAATTTAAATAAGCAACTTCGGAAGACGCGTTAGGTCAGATGTATAGAGAGGACACCGTTAGCATATATTAGCAGGAAATAAGGTTTTTAAAACGTTGCACAAGATGGTAGAGCTACTGTAGAAGTACTTGAAGTAAACTTCTATCGAGCGAAGTTCAACTGCAAGCGTTGGGAAAGTAGTTCACGCGCTGTATGCAAGTTGTGTTGCGTGTAATGTATAGATACTTGTAGACGTGGATCGTGACTCGTATGAATCGACCAATGATCAATTATGAGCGCCAGTGAACGTGCAACTTTTTCTTCTTTTCTTTCTGAAGTAATCTATACATGAATTCCAAATGAGGTAGTGAGATTATGTGTACTTTGTTCTTGCTTCTTGCATTCTGTTAAGGTATCGAATCCACTCTCTGGATCACCTTGTTATTCTAGCTGTGGACCTTGTTAATCATTAACCCTTGGAGGATGACGTATGTATACTGTACAGACTTCTGTTTTTTTTTTTTTTTGTACGTCAGCAGATGCATATAGCATGCACTGTGATGCAGTTCTGTTTGATCAATGAGAAATATACATCCTACTTATTTTTCTTCTGCTATGACGTCTAGAGTGACGTTGGAAGCTTAATTAATTAAAAAAAAAAGGAAAAAATATGATAAAAAAGTCATTTGGCTTAATATACTGAGAAGTTACGAATTCCATACCTCTTCCACTAGATTATGTTATAACTTTTTCTAATGATATATTAATATCACTAAATTATGTTACAATACTAATACCACAATATAATTTCCCCCATAGTTAGGGGCCAAGAGAATTTGTCTCAGTACTTCTTCAATAATAATTAAAATTAGAAGCTAAATACAAGAACATGACTTGCGTGTCTGCAGGTCCTTTTTATATAAAACATATAAAACATATCATTACCAATTCTAGAATACCTTTACATCATTAAAATTAGAAGACACAAGCTCCCGACAACACAATTCCCACCCCCTCAATGCATCTGCAAGTGGAACTGCACCGTCCTTGAAGGACTACCACGTGCATCATGCCACTGAAATTAACCTTCTGCGGCAGTTCTGCTCTGCACGCATCACGTGCAAAGAAGCCAATAGCCCCATCTCTTCCCCATATACTTGAGCCCCACAGTTCCCATTGACCCCTTCCTCCAACCCTCAACAGCCCCCAAAGTGATTCAGGCATCCACCAATTAATCGATAATCATCGATCCTCAATAAATCAGACTCTCCTCGCCGTCGCGGTAAAGTGGGCTCAGGGGTTAACCCAGTTAAGGATTTAGCCGAACACCCCGTGTTCGACTAATCGTTATCAGAAACTCCTTTATTCGTACCTTGAACACGTACGCGAAGGAGAGAAGCAGTTGTGGGATGAGCCAACGCACACACGCGCGCGCAGCGCTGGAGATCCCAGCTGATCGGGGTTCCCCGGTCGGCGGAGGGCGAGGATTGGCCAGGCGGCCGCGGGGGTGGAGGGATGGTCGAGGTCGCGCGCGTCTGCGCCGATTCGGTCGGTGGGTCGGTCGGTCGGTCGGTCGTCGGGTATTGATTTTCATAGGGTAGCTACACACGGCTCCTCCGCCACGTACACGCGTACACATGCAGCGACGACGAGCGAGCGGGAGGCAGCCTTTGCCAAATCTCTGCGTGAAATTTCGCAATCCTGGACTCCTTGAGCCTCTGCGTGCCACTGTCCCAGGGGACTCTCCCCTCTAACGATCGACGACTTCCTTCTCCGTGACTTCTGACGTTAGGCCAGGTCCAGGGTAGAAAGTACGTCCAGCCGCGAGCTGTAGCTCCTCGCGCCCCTTCGTCGCGAACCCACACCTGCTGGATATTGGACTTTCTCGGTCCAGCAGGCTCGCTACCTGGAGACCTAGATCGAACGAGGGAACAATTCTTATTTTGTTGAGTTCCCCTTGCTGTTGATTAACTCGATGGGTACATGGCTCCACCCTTCCAGCTCGTTTGCTTTTGATAGAGTAGATTTGACAGAGCATGGTCCCTCCAGGCAGACGACTGATCCCAGGTTCTATGTTTAATGTTGCAGAGCGATCGAGGTCCTGAGGGATAACGGAAGCTACGTTCCGGTAGAGAGCTAGAAGCAGGAGCGAAGAGTTCCAGGAGAAGAGTACCCAGACACCCGGCAAGATGCCTGCTCCAGCGCCAGCAGCGGGACCCACGGAGGGAGGACCGCCTCGCACCGAGTTGCAGGAATTACAGCTGAAGGCTGATCAAACTACAGATGAGGTACTTATACTTTTGGATAGTGACTTTGGGAAGTTGGTCCAGGTTTAATGAATCTGATGAGGGTTCGAGGAAGGTTGGAACTTTCCTAGGTGTTTCACAAGCACGAGTCTTTCATTTCAGTGTGTTCAGACTTGTGGTGATTTGTTATCTGAAATGTGTAGTCATTGTGAAACACAATAGTGTGTTCGAAATAATGTTCTTTCCATGGAGACTAAAGTGAATGTAAAGTGTACTAGTATTAGTACTCCTAGGGTTGCCTAGTTTTGGGTACATTTATTGTATAAGAAGTATCCATGAGAAGCTTTTCTTCCAGGATGAAAATGAAAATCAACAAGTTATTTATACTTGAATCGACCAGTTGAAGAGCAGTACAAACCCAAAATTAGCCTGTTTCAAATCATCTCAAAGCTATATCCGTACTCCAGTGCAGTAGTATAGTAGTAAATAAGCAGACTTAATCCACTCTGATTCAGATCTGTACCTCAGAACCAAGCTGTATTAAGTTCGCTTATTTATTGTACGACTTGATACCCTGTAGCTCTGGAGTCTAGACACATCTAAAATGCACAGAGCTACATTTTAGGGTGAAATATCCCAAAACATGGTTCCTGGACTTCGACTGTTCCTCAACTTACTGGTTCATATTGAGAGTCGAGAAGCATGTTTTATGCAACTATATCTGAAGTAAAATCGTTAGCTCTCTGAAGCCACTTTTAGCATTTCCACTAAATTTATTATGTTCACTTTGGTCCTCGTTTTCCTGCATCGCTTGACCCACCTGACTCGTTCTGTTTCAGTCCCTGGAGAGCACGAGGCGTATGCTGGCACTATGCGAAGAGGTGAGTTCGTCTCATCCCTACGAAAGATATTCTCTCTCTCTTCTATTTACGCATCTAACCTTCATCCTCGATCATCCTCGGTACTAATCCTCGATCCTCGTTACTATAGCGATATATTTCTAGCATATATATATCTCTATAATCCCGGAGCGATCCAGCTCCCCGAGACTCGTCTCGCATAGAGTAATTTAGGGAGATATATATTTAATCGTCGCTGGTGAATGCGTAGCGCGGCTGAGATCGCGGCAAGATGATGGGCGTTCATGGGTCTATCCTCGGTAATGTCGACGGTGTGTGCAAATTTCGGAGGATTCTGAGAGAAAAGATAACATAATCATAAGAATAATAACGAGAAAAAGTACAGATGGAAACGCGCTGGAGAGAGGTGGGCAAAATACTATTTCTACGCGGCACAATAAAAAAGAAAGTATATCAAAATAATAGGAAGAGAACGCCGTGGTGATCTTTCGTTCGAATCCCATCAAACGAACCCAAAAAAAAAGAGTAAAAAGGGGAAGAGCGTGATTTCGATGTATAAAAAGGCCACATTTCCACGCGGTGTCGAGAAATTCTTGAAATAGTATTTGTCCCAGCTCCGGCGCCGGAAGCATCCTTTTTCGTTCCTCTATGTGTGTATGTACATGCATCTCGAACGTGCACCGTTCAATACGGAAGTAAATAATGGCCATACCATATCCGGGATGTGTCGCGGCTCTTTTTAAATACGAGAACGAAGGAACGTTCTCTCCTTCTCCCCCTGTGAAGAGCAAACGGGGAGGGAAAAAAGCTATCGCCGCGGGTGACAGCCAATGATGTTTATTTATATCTCGTTTCCAATGGGATCCCCGCGAATCTGTAACCGGAAGAATTGTAAGACGACGCATCGACGCGGTCTGATCGACGGTAATCCGCGGGCACGAACGCGCGCGAGTCCTTTCGTTGCATCGGGATGCACCAAACGATCCATCGTCTCTAATAACTTATCGTTTTCTCTAGAAATTGAAGCACTCATAACAAATTTTACGATCTTTTTTAAGGACACGTTCTAGTGGACAGAAAAGAAATTGACAACTTAATGGAGCGTATGTTATAAAAGATGTAATATGCACTGCGATTCGCAAGAGACTCATCTCTGGACCGTGAATTAAAGTTTAAACTTGTTTGGACTTCGAAACTGAATGAATGGAAGTAAAATAGCAGTATATAAAAAATGTCAAAACCCTAAACTACTAAATATTATCTGTGAAATATTTGGTCTAGTTTAATTTCAACTTTAAGGTACAAGAACTAGAAGTTCTAGAGTGGTTTTGTAGTTTGCAACCCTTGTGTACTATGATGAATATTTTGTTAAGAAGAACAGATACCGATTGAACCAGAATGAAAGATGTTATAATATTTTTTTGCTCTTCTAGAAAAAGATAAAAATTGTCAAAGATCGTTTTTGTTATGACTTCTTCAACTGTCCAACGACGCTTGAATTTCGATCGAGTCGGTATCGCGCGCGTTCGTGCGCGTTCTTGCGTGTGTTCTATCTACATTCTTCAGCTCCGCATTCTTCTTCCCACATGCATAATTGTTCGTTGTCTGTGCTCGTATATATATCTATATATATCTTCGATATGTTCTATTCTCGATATGTGTGTGTGTACGTCTCTCTATAAGTGTGTATGCGGAACTTTCTTTTGATTGTGTACTCTGTTTCACTCTCTTTTCCTTCCTATTCTGGACCTGTTACTTAATTGTCGAAGGAGCGAGCGCAATCGACACCTGTAGCCCCGCCAACGCGGCCAAATTTATCTTCTCGTCCTTTTACTACACCTAAGGGTGAATCAGTCGCTGGCATTTACGAACAAAACCGTGTCTCTCAGAGACTGTGTCTGTGCTGCGTCCGCTTTGATACCGATGCAACGTTTACATAGAAGCTTTTCCAGCGTAGCGGACAATGAAAGAGATGCTTCGATCGGATAGGGTCACTGTTTCACCCTCTATGGTGAAGATCGAATATTGTGTGCAAGAATACAATGTGCAAAAGCAGGGTTTCTCAATATAAGGGTGATATCGCCCCTTAGGTGTCCTGACACCAAATTTTCAGGGTCATTTGAAAAAGGGAAGAGGGAGGCAAGAACAAAAATGAGATTAAAAAAAAGAAAAGGAGGATAGGTGGCTCTTCCAATATTCGAAATTTGGTAGAGTCAAAAAGTCAAAAAGTCAAAAAGTATTGAGAAACCCTGAGATAAACCATCGAAGGTTAAAAAGGACACGTTGCACGGGGTTAAAATGTCATTGCGTCGCTCCGTTCCAGTTTCTTTCGCTACTTATCTGTGGCTGCACTAACTAGCACGTATCGCATACATCTCGAGCACCGGAGGCGTCGACGACTATTTCTTTCAGTGTACGTACATACTTTAATCCATGGGATAAGCTGCGTTGACGATAAGTACAGTGGCGACGCGAGCCCCTGTCCATTTCGGTCAGTCGATCGTACTAAAGAGGAGACCGAAACGAACGAACCTGGATACTCGGGGACAATTGTCGCAAATTCATTGCAAAAAAAAACATAGAAAATCAAGGTCTTAATGCTACCAGTGGTGGAGGATATTTTTTTTTCAGCAACGGTGAACCCCACGCCCCCAACACAGGGTCTTTGGAAAGGACGCTACGGAAATGAGAGAACTCGCATTTTGACGCGATACGATTTCGATGGAAACAAGGAAGATCGATGCTCGCGGGGGTACCATTCACGATCACGGGGCGAATGGTGTGCTTCGACCTTTTCTGTTCGCCGCGTGGACATTTAACAGGGCTTTCTCTCGTCTCTGCTCTATCCCCCTCCCTCGTACCTTTTTCTTGCGTTCTGAATAATCGCCGATCTTCTTTACGCCTTTCGCTTACCATCGATCCACCCACGGACTTGAAGAAGATTGATTCCTTCGCGTTGGCGTGCAACCAACATATCGGAAGAATTTAACGATCCCCTCGTATGTACGTGCACCTCTTTCAGCTGCTTCCGCCTTCACCCTATCCCTTCTTCTTCTTCTTCCTCCGTGGAATTCTGCTCGTAAATTTTCGAGGATGTCGGTTCGACGATCGATACCCTGGCAGAAAAACTCGAGACTCTGGAGACGTCAGGGGCTAGAAAAACACACCTCTATTAGTCTATCAGAAAATCAAGAGAGCAAGAATTCTCAGAGTATACTTTCGCAATTTTTTCAAACTAGTAAATGAAATTCTGAGGATCGAGTTGAATCGGTGAGTTCAAGAACAATACAAGTCTAAAAACCCTGAATACTAAGATACTGAGATATTTGATGCCAAGAGTGTATTAAGTCCACTTGGTTTTTGTGTGACTTAATACACCTTGGCTTTTGGATCTAAATATGATCTAAAATATAATTATTTGACAATAGCTGCTCTTAGACTTGTCCTGTTCTTCAACTCCTCCGTGCAGTTTCAGAAATTTGGAAATAGAAATGTAAAACGATTTTCGAACCAAGACGACTCGTTTCAATGTCCCTAGCCCCGTTCCCCTAGTTTTCGAAGCGATGAGTATTAGAGGCTGTGCGAGACAGGTAAAGAACGCCGAACAGCAAGTGTCCACGAAAGAAAGATCGTTTCTCGATCGGGAGCGCGAATCGAAAAGGAAAGAAAGCAAAAGAGCTCGCGTACTCGGCATCGGTGGCCGCTGAACGTGTTCTGTCGCTGCTACCAGTGTATACACGTATATTTATATATTATTATCCGTGTTGCTGGCTGAGCCGGTGCATTCCTCGATATTGTCCGTGTTGCTGACTGTGTATGTACGTGTGCGGTGTGTGCCCACGTGCGTGTCCGCTTGCTTAACTCGAGAACGTACACTCCGCCTCGATCGCCTGCCTGCTCGCGACCTCCCCTGTCTGGGATCCTAAAATCTGGCTTTCAGTGGAATCAAACCTCAGATAGAGCCACAGCGTATTAATTCGCATAGAAAACAAGTGGACTTAATACACTTTGGCTCTGGGGTGCGAATATCGGTTTTCTCGATAAAGTAGAATAGCCAGCTTTTGGTCAGACCATGGAACACCTGGATCTCGAGGCTTTAAGTGCATTAAGTCACACGGAAAACCGGTGGATTTAATACGCTTTGACGTTGTGACCCAGATACCAATTTTCTCTACAACTAAGTAGAATAGCCAGTTTATGATCAGACTAGAAAAATAAATGAGCCCCTGAGCCAAAGTATATTAAATAACATAGGGAGATCAAGTGGAGTTACCTAATACACTTTGGCTCTGTGGACCAGATATCCATTTTCTTAAAAGTCAAGGAGAATAGCTTGCGTATGATCAGACCATCGGAATATCTGGACTCCAGAGGCAAAGTGTATTAAGTCACACAGAAAAAACAAGTGGATTTATTTAATACATTTTGGCTCAGTCACCAGAATATCCATTTTCTAGAAAACTAATTCTAAGTAGAATAGCCATGTTATGAACAGACCACGAGAATTGATCTGGGTCCAAAAGACAAAATGTACGAAGTCGCGCGTACAAAACAAGTGGACTTAATACACTGTAGTTCTCTGAATCTGATATCGATTTTCCAACGATCCAAAGTAGAATAGCCAGTTTTTGGTCAGACAGTGGAAGTTCGCCGCCTATTCGCCTCGCAGAGTTCACGAAGCGACGTTCACTTAACCCCCGCGATCGATCAATCTCGCGAGGCGCTAGTGACGTAAGAATCGACGGTATCGATGGCTAATTGATCGTCTGCTCCGTGAACTCCGCCGCTTGCTGCCTTGGCTGCCTGGCTGCCTGTGTGTGTTTGCCTGTCCTCCACCCGACACACTTTTCATTCACCATTCACCCCTCAGTTGCATCGTGCTGTCACTTTTCTGGCCTTCGGGATCATTACCGCGGTCTCTCCGTGCACAGAACATCCACTCTCACCACTCACAGAGACACAGCTCGCACGTGACGAAGAGGGGACTCGATATATCGCGAAGAGAGAGGAAGCTGGTCCATCGAGCCGCGCGATAAGGGTTCGAGAGCTGCGTTATCGCGCGCAGGGACGAGCTGCATCGCTCTTCACAGATTCACCGATGCATCGTGTCGCGTCTCTCATCCCCCTTTTTCTCTCCCTCTCCCCCCCCCCCACGGTTTTCGTTCCTTTCGGGATCGTTCTCGTTTTTCCCTGTCGCGTGCACGACGCTAAGAAAAAAAAAAAGGAACGATGCCTCTGAAAGAGTCGCGAGGGACGCTCGAACGAGCGCGGATATCCGACTCAGCTCTCGCCTTTTGATTTTCCGTTCACCTCCGAAACTTCATGCACATCTCTACGCGGATGAATGCGCACGCTTCTCTGTCTCTCGAACTGAACGAGGAAAGGGGCCGAGCGCTCGGCTCTTCTCGTTCTACAACGAATACTTCACTGGAGAAACTCGCCCCGTAATTAGCCCCGCGACGACTGCGTCTATGCAGGAGATAATGGTCACGAGTTTCAGAGGGCATTCGGGTAATTGGGTACAATTGCTTTTGTCTTTGAATTCAAATTTGCTCTTTTGACGCAGAGACGGCCGGAGCAGTTGAGATCAGGCCATTCAGTTTTTGCGGCCCTTTAATCATTTATCTTTGCAGTCCTGCTCTGTGGTTCTCGCTGTTTTAGATGGGGGTCTTGAATGAGGCTTGATAAGAAATATTTGTTGGAATTTCTCTTTCTTCAGTTTCGCTTCATTATAATTGATGAAATGAAAGTGGGTTATTAATGGTTATAGTGCTCTGTCGAAGAGGGGTGACCTGACACCTGTTGTCGATCACTCTCTATAAGAAATATAGATTTAGGCTTCCCTGTGGCCTCTCAAGTCTCACTATTCCTAGGGTTAATAAAAAACTACTCCATTTATCTCTAAATTCACGCCCCAGAAATATGCCCACAGCCAATCTACCAAAAATATCTTCTACCGAGACGTGATTCTACGCCAAAGATATTCTGTACTGTGTTAATTACTCACAGCTCCATGAATCTCGGCCGAAAATCGTGACCATTGCTATTGCCGCTCCCCGCAAGCAGAATCAACGTTCAATGGGTAATTCCCCGACAGTTTGCCGAGTCTTTTCAACGCGCCCCGTCCGCTGGCATAGAATAGCGTTCCTTTGGAAGCCCCAGCGACGGTGGCCATTGAATTCTCTCGGATCAGACTGTTCGTTTGCGCGGAACAAGAAGACGCGGGCGCAAAAGGGTCCCGTGGACGTCGAGCTGCTTGGCCGGGAGCGTGGCGTGGTCGAATCGCGAGGGAAGAAGATAAGTATCGTTTGTTGGCACTGTCACAGCCGTCGCCTTTCCTCCCGTCAGTTTACCCTAGGCGGAAAACGCTCGTCGCTCCTTTTCTTCGCTCTCTCATTCGGTCATTCGCCACCCCGCTCTTTCTATTCTAACTCTCTGTGTTTCTTTCTCTCTGTCTCTTCATGCTCTCGCCACCCAGTTCACTTCTGTGTGCGTGTGTTCTACTTTGCATTCATTTAGGCACCCTCGTCCCTGTTTGAGTCTCGAGATCTTCTTCTCGGGACAGAACTTCGAAGAAGTCGGGCGAACTTTTTGCAAAGGAAGCTCGCGACTCAAAACAGGGCGGGGATGTTTTATGTTTCGTTGTTTGTCTTGCGCATTACTCGAACTTACTCTACCTATCCACGAGACTGTGTATTTGTACCGTTTTCTGTGATACTGCGATACTTCCTTTACGTACACTCTATGATTGTGGAACTTCCTCCTCGTTCTTGGATATTCAGACTCTTCTAGACTTTCTCGAGTAGCACTCTCTCGATATCTCTCTACCTATTTCTCTGTTTCTTTCTCTGTTTTCTTTCTTTCACTCTTTCTACGTCTCGAGCTCTCTTCCCTCGAAGCCTCCTCTCTTCAGGTTCGCTCTTCGGGGACGAAGGGGAGCGGAGGCTGTCGAATGGCTGCGAAAGGGAGCTCGAGGTGGTCTCTCCTCCCAATAAATGAGAAAAGAAATGAGCGGTTTCAACTCGTCACGCGCCTAGCGAAACAGAACAACAACAATAACAACAAAGCAAATGAGTACAGACTGTAATAAAAAAAAAAAAATAAGTATTAAGTACAGAGAAACGGAAGTCTGTGCGAGCGTCCGCGCTTCTAAACGAAATCTCGAATTAGCCAGGAGGGAAGATCCGATAAATGAAAACAAAAAAGTAAATAAATGTAATAAAAGTAATAATATAAAACCTACAACAACGGCGACGACAGTCACAGAGCAACAGGAACAACAACAACTACAACTACAACAACAACAACAACATCGCCATGATCGATAACAACATCAAGAACCACAACAGCAACAACAAGCAACAAGCTTAATATCTAAAGATCGAGAAACAAAGTAATACTCATTCGAGAACGATCTACACGTGCGAGTATTTAATTAAAAACAAAAAAATAAAGTACGTCTCTGTCCGTCAATTCGTGAAAAACATTTCCGTTGCTCCACCTGTCTGCCCACCTGTCTCTGCCTCGTCACACAGACAGGCAAATATAAAATAAATAAGAAAAAAAAAAGTATAAAACAAAACGCGTGTGCGTGTATAGCAACATTTGCCTGCGTCGTGAACGCGTCGAAGGCTATAATCCGCAAGTAGCAAAAGAGCGTCTCGTCTAGAAACAAAAAACAGACAAAAACAACAAAAAAATATGCAACAATCGATCGAAAAGATCCTCACTTCTTTCTGCTGCATTATAGTCGCGCGTACAAGCCTCCCCGAGATATATCCGGTCACTAGATACTATAATACCTAACCCAAGCATCGTTTAGCGAAAGATCAGAGAAACGAGAAAAAAAAAAAAAGAAACTTATATCTTGCTTTTGCCCACTTCTTTCCACCGACTTCTCTCCGCACACCCTCCGTCTCTACCTAACCGTAATACTATATACTACTACTAATATACTACTAATATTACTATACTATATACTTACTACTAAAAAAACAACTCTCTAACACTGGTGGTGGTTGTCTGTGTTGTGCTGCCTCTGTCTGTCGTAGAGCAAGGAGGCTGGCATCCGTACTCTGGTCGCGCTCGATGACCAGGGAGGTGAGTGAATCGCTTTTTAGCCATATAAGTAAACAACAAGAAGAAGGAACCTCGCCTTTTCACACCCACACACACGTACCTCCAACACCTACACACCCACATGGACTACGTCGTGCCACACCCCTAGCACGAACCGACCAACCCCCTTCCCCCATCCTTTAGGACTGTTTGATCGTTCTCGCGCGGATCCACGGGCCGAGGGGGATCGTTTTCCTTCGTCGAGTCTCCCGAAATGACCACGATTCGCAAGCAAACGGCCCACCTTTCGATTTACTCTCTATTCGCCGCTTCGACTCGGAGGGAAATCGATAGACGCTTATCTCGAGAACCCTCGCGACCTCCTGACCTTCTTTCTCGAACCGTTTTACTCGACGGGGTCCTTCTTCTCTCGATCCTCGAAATCGAACGTCGCTCGTGACTTTCAATGAACAGGGAAGCTGTTCTCGCTGTGTCGCGCGAGGGAAGTCGCGGGTCGCCGATCGATGCGCCCGTTTCCTCCTCGGTTTTTTACCCCTTCCGTTTTCCAGCGCGTTTAACTCGTTACGGGTCGCAGGGAGCTTTTAATAGCGCGGAAGCGATGGGACGCGCCCCCTCGATCGACCCCGACCGATTCGAACTGTTTCGATCGGGATCCCTTACCTTTATACAGCCCTCGCGACAGCCTTGCGCAATCTGTTGGATTGTCGGTGTCTCGTTTGCATTTTCTTTCCCTGAAAAAATTGGTCGGCCACACCAACTGCCACGAAACTGGTACCAAACACACGCAACTCCCTGCTCGATGAACGTTTGCCACCGAGAACGTAGCGGTAGACTGCCTTAGAGTACGGGTTAGAATTTGGATATTAGCGGAATTGTCTGAGACGGCGCGAGCCCGCGGTTGAACGAAGAAAAGCGACAGCCAACTACCACTGTATAGTTCTGCTATACAAATACTAACGATACTATACTAATACCCGTTACCACAGCTGGTCGTTAACCACTAACAAATACTGATAATCGTCGGAGTTCTGCGAGCAGGTGCGAAAATAGTCGAAAAAGGAATCGTAGATATTTTTTTAGTTCTTTTTTTTGTGTGAGATAAATGTCTCAGTACTTGGACGCCTTAAATGTTAAGTGTCCCAGTAAGTGGAGTCTTTTTAGGTATGTTTATAGATATCCTGATAATTGAATTGCACCGCAGTAGCTGAATACACTATTTTCAGGGGTTGATTAAGATTCAGGCTTAAAATGAAATAAAATTAGTGTTCAGGTTCAGGTACTGAGACATTTATCTTACCTAGAAGGAGTTTGTTTTATGTTCCCTTGATTTTCGCCCTGTTCGTGGGACCCGTCTCGAACATAACTACTTGCTAACACGACAAAGACATACCTCGACTACTTACAAAAAACAGCCAACTACCCTCGCTGGTGCTGCTATAGCTGCTGCTGCTGCCAGTACACGAATACGAGAGTAACCGAATTGATCGTTGTTTATAAATCGGGGATATCGAACTGACTGGTTCAACTGGCCTGTTTTGTTTCTTCGTGCGTTTGTGCCCCCCCACCAACACACTCTGAGCCCCGCGCCCTTCTTCAGCCTTTCTTCTAACAGTCCATCTTCTTCGCGCTTGTTTTTCTCATCTTTCTTTTCCTCTATCACTTTCTGTCTATCTGTCTCTCTGTCTATAGTCTCTTTTTTCTCTTTCTGTCTCTCGTTACTCTGTTTTCTCTCTGTGTTACCACACGGCAATGTAACGAGTACTCGCCCGATACGTAGAAGCGTTACCTCGTGCGTATTTCTATGTATGCATCTCGATTAGGACGCATACGTGATTGTATCTTGTCAGTCACGCTCTCTTTCTATTTTTATTCCTCCCCCTGTACCTCAATTCTACCTCGCTAACACGACACGTTATCTTCCTTGGATTGTGTAACAAAGTCTCTCTGTTCCTTTTTTCTCTCTCCTCCCTTAAGTCTCGTAGTCGAACACCGACGCTTCGTAGCTGTGTCGCTTTCAGTCAACGTGTAATACGTACATATCTATTATATCTATCCGTATACGAGTATACGTATAATATAGATGCTGGTTACATAAATATATGTGTATATATATATACATAATACACAATATCCCTTTAGTGTAAAAGTCTATAGTATAAGTACCTGTGTGTACCGTAAATGTCTTAGCGGTAGATTGTCTCCCTTGTCATCGTTTTCCATTTATATACAGGGTGTTCCACTTGAATTTGTAAATTCAGTCTTTGAAGACGTTGGATAGAAAGTGCTTTGAATTAAATGAGGAAAAGAATAATGAAGATACGAGTTTCAAGGGATTCCAGGGAAAGAGGACAATTCCAGAGAAGATTAAGTATTGTTGGGAGGTCAAAAGATGTCAGTGGGATAACACAGAGGCAAGAGGGTTGCACTACTGTAAGTGTAACCAAATTGGACAGTAAAGGAAATACACGCGTGCTTCCTTATGTGTTTTCCTATGAAGCCAATCGTGTGATTGACACTGTCATCTTCTGAGTTTCCGACAGTACAGTGAGCAACGCAGTCCGAAGATGGAGGAAGTAGAGTGGTGGAGGAAAAAGCTCTAGATAACCTAGAGCACTCAACTCCTTTTGCCTTTACTATAGCTGTCACGAACAGATTTCTATCTTCTCTCGATTCAACGCACTTTTCCATAAAGAGACACCCTGTACCATACTGTATAATATATATACATATATATATTTACGTCCCATTTTTTTTCACTTTAATTTAATCCCCTTCTGCATCCAACGTACTCTTAGTCGACCGTCGTCTTACCAAGTAGGCATTTGATTATCGCTCTTCGCTTGTCTATCTGCGAGTTAACTGGTACAACCCGTCGCGTATGTTTGCGATAGCGACCAGATTCGATTGAAGAGTCGATCCTGATCTTGGTCGATCAGCGATAAAGCGGTGGGGCTCGAAAATGAAAAGAGCCCAACCGCTCGTACCCGTTCGATGACCATTTTTCTACGCCTCCCCATCGATAGATCCACGAGGACTCACCATTTAGATCCTTGACTACTCGATTCGATACGTAGAGAGCTGTTGGTTCCCGTTTGATGCTGCAGAATCGTATTTATTATATTTATTATATTATATAGACATTGTATATATTATATCGGTATCGTGTTGCGAGTTTTATCTTAGCAGTGCGATGCGCATGGTGCAAGCAGACGTTCACGTCAGTGTCGCCGTGTGTGGAAAGTTGAACGTGTTGAACCTAGCTACCATAGTTAGCCACGACTCGCTCCAATTCTTTTCGCTCTAGCTACCTACGATCTCTCATCGTCGTCTCTCGTCTCATCTCGGTCTTTTACGCGCCATTCTATCCTTTATCTTTTCACCGTTCGATTCTTCTATGTTTCGTTCTGATTTCATCATCACGGGGGGTTCGAGGCGTTTGTCCATGGGGCTGTCTTAAGAAGATCGAGAAGCCTAAACCTTTCGAGTCTGTCTATTGGAACATATATGTATCACTTGTGAATATGTCTCAATTTGGCAATTTCTACGTTCACTACTGCTTCTAAAAATATCTGATTCGAAAGGGTTAAAAGATACTTTATTTTTTTGAAGTGATGTGGACACACGCCTTGAACCTTGATTATTTTCTTTCGTAGATGGATATGGAGATTTTTATTTGATTAGAACCCGGCACGTTTTGTCACACGACTCGGATCTCCACTTTTTGCGACATTTTTTGCAAGAGCCCCCCTAGGAGAGGGGGGTCCGTGTTTTCATGTAGATTTTGGCTTCGTATCGATACATAAATTGAATTGGTGAAGTGAAGAACAATGCAGGCCTAATAACCACATTTTGAGACATTTCATCTGAATGTGTAGTTCTGTGAATTTTAAGCATCTGGACTCCAGAGTCAAAGTACATGTATTGAGTTCACTTTTCTCCTGTGTGGCTTATAAGATAAATGTCTCAGTACTTGAACAACTGAGAAATGAATATCCCGATACTTGAATTGAATCCTAGTAACTGAGTATACCATTTTATATCTTTTGTTTCTTTTATTAGTAGCTTTCTTTCTTTTTTACTTTGGCTCCTCTCTTTTTGCACTTTGGCTCCTGAGTCCAGATACAAGAAGTTTCAAAATTATCTGAAAATAGCTAATTTTAGACTTGTACTGTTCTCCAACTCACCGACTCAATTTAAACTCGAATTATTATTCGCGTCTATATTTATGTATCGCCACGAAGATCGCCTTTTCAACCCTCTCCAACCCTCATCTCGACCCACGATCATCCCTCTTGTGGCAAGGCGTGCACGCGGTTCTGCTTGTTTGTCTCTCTGACTTAATTTCGCAGTTGTTCACGCGCATCACTGAACGATCTTTCATTTCCGTTAACGTGTGGGCCCTTCGACCCTGTCGTAGAGCGAGGAGGTCGCAGCGAACACTCTGACGATGTTAGACCATCAAGGCGGTAAGCAGTTCCCTCAGCAATAAACAAAAAAAAAAAAAAAAAAAAAAAACAACAAATCAGTCGAACGAAATGAAAGGTTCTTTTCTCGAAGAACGAGTCGGAAATACAGAATACGATAATAGCCATTTAAGAAACTAATACCTAGCAAATTGTATCTAATATTGGCGAGGGCGAAGTGACGAGAAACGAAAAGGAAACGGGACACGTGAGAAACAATGAAAATTAACAGAGTATGGATATCTGTTTTTTTTCTTCTTTTTTTTTAAATTTTGATTAATCGATTAGGGGTAGCCGAGGGCTCTCTATTCTCGCTTGCTTTCGCAGCCCTCGGTGACAGACGATTTCTTTCCCAAAGAATAAACGAGAAAAATATCTGATCTTATTTTGTATCTACACTTTTTCGACGTGACTGGCTCGCTAAACAAGACACACTTCGACACGACGCGCGATCGGATCTCTAAGTAGACTCAACTGTTCCCGACCAGACCGTTTCTTCTCGCGCGAATTCGCTCCGTTTCGCTTCTATCGACAGCCGGACGTTGACGACGACAATCGCGGGCAGCGAACACAATACGGCATCTCGGCGTTTATCTCTGGTTCTGATCTCTGTTTTTCTGTCCTATAGCTAAATACAACCTTCTAATTCTGTATCTTACAGCGCCCACGGTACTCTGAGTGCCTACACTGGAAACGAAGCGTGTCTTTTCTTCCCTTTAATCTGCTTCTGCCTTTTGTCTGCTCCTATTCAACATGTTAATCAGACTTCTCGCATCATCGCCACCGCGCCAAACTTTCGCCCCTAACTTCGATACTCTCGGCTCATCCGATTAATAACCATCGACTCTGCCCACCCTCATCCCCCGTTCATCCTCCCTCCCTCCATCATCATCGATCTTAAGACTCGATTAACAACCTCTCGACGAGAAATGTATAAGTAACAGAGCGTTTAACTGCGTTCCTCGACCGTCTAGCGTACTGATACTATTTACTAACTGACCTTATTTAACCTGTTTTTGATCTTGAAAATTTCACAGATCGACCTGCTTATCGATTCAACCCCCCTCACCCTCAACCTCTTAAAGTTCTTCTTTCCTCGTTGGATTTGCCAACCCTTTCGGTTTTACCCTCGTCGCTTCTTCGCTTCGTCGATCGATATTCTTTCTCCCTCGTGGTAGACTGTACTTTGCTGGCTCTTTCGGTGGATATTTCTCAACCACTTCAGATCATCGATTCTATTACACTCTCGAACGAAGCAGAGGGGCGGCGCTCCCTAATTGCCATCGAGTCAGGTTGGTGAATCCAACTTGTCCTCCGTATCTGCATTCTCACGCGCAAAGATGAGATCCTGGTCCCTGAAGTAGCCTACCCCAAGCAGAGTAGAATTATAATTGAGATCAGGATGAGATCGTCGTCGTACGCGCCCTCTCGCTCCCTCCAGTGATTCACTCTCGTTGAGGAGCGATCGGTCCCAGTTTCCACGACGAAATTCGAGTTGCTTCCTTGGAGGAACGAAAGTGAGAGCCTAGGCTCGAGAAGAGAAGAATCGGGGACCGATGAATATGAATGGGATACGACAGCTTCGAGTCGACTGTCTCATGAGGTCCCATATTAGCTCCGTCCAGTTCTGTCTTTTTTTTTTTTTCTTTCTTTTTTTCTTTCGTCGAGGGTGGACAATTAGCGAGAGTTCGATCCAAGTGGTCACGCAGGGTTCTCGGAGACGAAACTGGGCCCAACCCTTAAATGTTTGCGGAGCGAAGCTTGAGGGGGCGTTTCGACGGTGCTTCCTGTTCACTTCCTCTCACGTGTTAACACGCCGCTGATTGGTCGGTTGCCTGTTTAGAGCCACGAGGTCGGGATGAAAACCCTCGTAATGCTGGACGAGCAAGGCGGTAAGCCATTTCAAATCTAGACATAACAAACATTAAACTTATTCCAAGAAAGACGTAACGGTATTATACGGTCTCTATTTTGTTCACAAGAGATTTTCTATGATTTATATATATCCCGTGGTTGATAGAAACCGAACACAGAGGATAACCATCGACGAGAACAGTGTTCTCTTGCATTCCATGTTTATTATTCTCTTATACCACCCGCCGATACGCGATATCTGTACGCGATTAATTATCACGAGCGTACAGATACCGAGTACGTCTGCACACGACACTAATTGCGTGCAATATCGTCCAGACACTGTGCAACCCCTATCGAGCTTTTAGTTTCAACCACCGAACTCGGTCAAATACTAACCAAAGAGCACCTGAAAAGACTACGGATTCGTTCTACATCTATTCACCTGATCCCTTCAGCGTTCAGATCGTTTACGTTCAGAGATCATCGATTTTCTTTCTTTCCACCCCCTCCCCTGTATTCTTAAATTCTGCTTTTTTTTTCTGTTCCCTCTTTTCGCATCTACTCTCTGTTCGACCTTTTTATTTCAGTCTGTCACCTGGACCATTCCCCTTGCATTCATGTCTCGATTCTCACTCTTGAGTTTCGATCATCGAATCCTCGCTGCTCACTTCTCACCCACGCACAATTTTCCTCTCTTCTGTCTGTGTCTTTCTCTCTATCCTTCTCTTTCTCAATTTTTTCCTGTTTGCCTGTTTCTATTTTTCTCCGTGCTTCTTCCTACGACTCCGTTTCCTTCTTGTGATAACTGGATCTCCTCTTTTCTCTCTATTTTTCTGTCTCTCTGTATCTCTCTCTCTCTCTCTCTCTCTCTCTCTCTCTCTCTCTCTCTCTCTCTCACGAAGGCGAACGACCAATATACAGAGAAAATACAGAAACAAAACAAGTAGACAGAAACAAAAAAGACGAGAAACAAAGAAAGAGTATAACTCTGATATACAGATAATGTTTATCGGTTCGCACGCACGACACGCGCACCACGTTTTTTTAAAAACGCCTCTATCTCCGTCACTTCCGGCACCGTGTAAGTCAAACTACCACCATATATATAATATAGATATACCCTGTATATTTTGCAATATACCACTACGCCCACCCACTGTGTTGACCGGCACATTTTGCAACGACCGCGTTACTACTCTACTCTCGTAACGTATATACTACTACTTGGTTCAATTCGTAACCCAGTACCCTTAGAAGAACCCACCGTACACCCCCCAGTACATACAGAGCTACTCACCCGATTTTAGGTACAACCCTAGTAGGGAGACTCTTTGCTTAGCTATTGCACTTTCGTTGCACTCGTTTTTTTTTTATTTCCCGAGGATCGATCGAGAGGCCTCACCTTTCTATATTCTCTGGCTTCGATAGAATTCTTTCTTAAAATTTTACGCGCACTGAGATATGTATTAGACTCTGAAGAGAACCGATATCCATTGAGATTAATCGTTTTATTAGAAATTTCTGGAATGTTGGCAGTTTTAAATTAAGACCGGATGGAAATATTTGCTATTTTATTTTTGATATTTTTTTGAGTATACTGTAGTGATGGAAGAGATTGTGAGCCTCTCGACGACTCCTTTTATAGTAAAAAGCTGCTGGACATCGTTTGGGATCAAGGAACAGAGTACTGTTAGTACTAGCTAACGAAGTTAGTCTACTGCTAGTAGTAGAGAGCTAGCGGAACAGAGTTTAGTAGATGCACTAGGAGATGCTCTAGGTTGTAGAAAAGAGAGTGCTCTTTTCGATGATGGCCCCCGAAATGATGATCCAGATTATTTTTTCACAAGTAAAGAGATTACTCAATTCTCGAAAGAGAGTCGGACAGTGTTTTCGTCTATCTTCTCTTATCGCCATTTGGCGAGGTTTTTATTTAAGAGAGAATTATTATGATCGATTTGTCCACTTTTGGCATGGTTGTCCATTCTCTTTCGAGCCGCTGTGTCGAGCGACAAGAAGGATTTTTAACGTTCTCTTCTCGTACGATGAAACAGAGCAACTGGACAGAATCGAGGAGGGTATGGACCAAATCAACGCCGACATGCGCGAGGCCGAGAAAAATCTCACTGGAATGGAAAAGTGCTGCGGTCTCTGCGTTCTTCCATGCAACAAGTAGGGCTGCACCGAAATTGCCTCTCACCTTTTCTCTACACTTTGTCTTTAAAAACGAGCCTTCTGTTTTGCAGAACACTCTCCAACCGAACAGTTCTCGCGAACTACGAACTCCACCAAACTTTTAGACCTTTGATGCCACTAACAGATCACAGATATCACTAGCTGATGTACTGTCTTTAACTCCTCGCGGACACGAAATTAATGAAGTATTCATTTGGAATAGTTGAGTGGATTGTCCAGAAAAAAGATAGGTAGAGTCCCCAGAAATCCGTGAAATTAATACAGAAGCTTTGGTCGATGTGCCAGGAGCCACAGTCGAAGTAGTACTGACGATTTTTGATACTTATCGAAAGGTCCTTGGAAGATACCACATGTTCCTTTTTTTCTTTCTTCTGAATGGTCGAAGGTAAAAGTGAGCTTGCAGGTATATACCTGGCTTATGCCCAGTGCTATTATCTGCTGCTCGCCAACCCTCGATAAGGGGTTCACAATCTTATAAATATTTAAATATGTATAAACCTAGATACTTCCTTCTATCTAAGTCGCCTTTCAGGAATATTCTGTTTATATAAAAACAGAATTTATAAATTATCTTCTTACTGGGAGGGGGGCAGTTCATCACGAAGGTGAATAAACATACTCCACCTAAAAACAAAAAACAATAAAACTTTATGTTAACTTCAAAGACAATAGAATTTTCTTAAATATCTCATACTAAAAAGAAACCTACTTACCTCGACTCACAGTACACCAAATGACCTACCTCAATATTTTCTACTCAAACAACAGACCACTATCCCCATTTCCGCAAGGAGTTAACGATGCAACTCTTCTACTCTGTACTCAATGTCTAACTCTGAACAGTTCAGCATCTGTGTCTGTCTGACCAGCTCTCGCGCGCAGAATTGTTAATCAGACATTGATATCCCGCAGGAGCGCCAGTTTCAAGGAGGATGAGGGCACATGGAAGGGCAACGACGATGGTAAGGTGGTGAACAACCAGCCCCAGCGAGTGATGGACGATCGCAATGGGCTCGGCCCTCAGAGTGGCTACATCGCCAAGATCACGAACGATGCACGCGAAACGGAGATGGAGGAGAACATGAGCCAGGTGAACACGATGGTCAGCAATCTGAGAAACATGGCGATCGATATGGGTAGCGAGCTGGAGAATCAGAACCGACAGATCGACAGGATCAATCGCAAGGTGAGGAAACGATTCGTGTGCGTCCACCCTCGACGCGACGAGTCACGGTTGCTCAGCTCGAAGGAGTCCGTCGTGAACGTTCGGAACTTGCTCGATTCATTTTCCTTTGTTAATGATTTTAGAGTATTTTTGTTACGTATATTATAGAGCTGCTCATTAATGGTTACGATTCTGTTTCAAGATTCTACCGTAAAATTGAAGTATCCAAGTTCGTTGAATTTTTGAGATCTCAATTTTCGTCAAGTTCTGGAAAAGGTGACTATAATTGAGCAGTCTTGTAGACAACGCCTGAAGCGTGTCTGAGCCGACTTACTCAACTGACTTATTCTACTGGCGTCCTTGCGCCTGACCTGGCCACTGCACGCCGCCAGTAGAATAAGTTCACGAGTCAGACGCCCCTGGGTGCTGTTCCTCAATAATAAATCACTTGATAACTGAGCCTCAATTTGCCTTAGTTTGGCACGTAAAATCACTGTTTTTAATTTCTAAAAAATTTCTAACAAAAATTGTACAATAATATAGTGAATAGATTTTAAAAATGCAAAAAAGAGCAAGGTTCGAACGATTCAAAAAACTTACTGGAAATGATGATTACGATACGTACGATTAGCTCCGCTATATTTTTTCTCTCCACGGAGCATGCGTGGATTTTTCTCTCACGATGCACGGCGCTCAAAGCGATGCACAACACACGTTCGTCGTCGCTTTCGCTTTCTTACAACACCCCCAGCCCACGTCCCCTTCGTCCCTTGCACAGTAACCCTTATTTGTATCTCTGGGAGCGTTCTACCTTGTCCTCACGCGTTCAACGTTGAACCAAAGTCTGTTCACTATCAAATTTCTTCGACGTATGATACGCTGGCGCACAGTGGATCAAAGAATTTCGCGAGCCTTTTCTACCGCGAATCTTGATTCCCAATATCGATGTCTGATCGTGAGATCTCTGGCCGCCGACGATGGGCAACGTGTCGTATGAATACGTGCCATTTCGTAGATTTATTCCCCCTGTTCCCTTTGTCCCCAATCTCCTACTTACGAGGGTGCAATCACAAAATAAAAAAAATTAGAAGTGTTTAGAGATTTTGCAATACGTAAAATTTGAGTACTTCACACTTTAAATGCCATAGTTATCACATAGGATAAATAAATCCTGATATGTATACATTTTTAGTAAAAAAAAAGTAATAATAAGAATAATATAAAATATGAAATGTATTATTGCGCTATGAAATTGTAGACATCCTTTTCCTTTTTCACAAAAGAAAATATGTACATGTATTTGAATATCTATATAAAAGAGATTAAATACCTGAGTACTCGAAGCCTGGAATATAAAAAAAATGTACAAATTTCCCCTCGTAAGAGAAATAATCTCTCCCTCGAGGAGAGTGCATTCGACAGAACGTTCTCTCTATATTTCTATATTATATATACTCACAGTTTTTTGTACTGGCACGGAAATTCTTTTCAATGAAGGCGAAACGATCGTGGTAAAAAAGAAACTAGATGTTGAAAATTCGGCAATCTATACGCAAGGTGATCAGTTTATCCAGAAACCCTCCGAGTGTTGGCAGCATTTACTCTAATTGCTGTTAACATTGTAATCGGTGTGAAGACTCATCAGATGGTTTCCAGATAGACCGATCACCCTGTACCTACGATCCTTTCGTTTTCTCTCTGGCATGCGTACGCACGTGCACCGCACGACTAGCCACCCCCAACGCCCAGCCCTTTCTCCCCCTCGTCATCGCACAACCGATGTCATTCTTCTTTCCGCCACTTTACTCACGGGCTGTCTTCTGTGTTCGGCCAAACGCTGCAATCACGATTAACGAGCGGGAACGTAAAGGGAGGATCTCCGCCATGGAGAACTGAGAGAAATTTGTTGCACCGATCTCGCCGCGCGGTCGATCGCGATCGCGCGGCCCACCGCTTTGTTGGCCCACTTTTCTTTTTCCTATTCTTTCTTTACGATATGTTTCTTTCACTCTTTATTAATCAATACTTCTTCTTCTTATTCTAACTCTTCTTCTTCTTCTTTGCCTTTCGTTCGATCGAAGAGTCTGTTTTCTGTGACCACCTGTGACCAAACCCGAACTCTCTGTGATAATCCGCAGGGCGAGTCAAACGAAACGAGGATAGCCGTGGCGAATCAGCGTGCGCACGCCCTGCTCAAGTAAAATGCGTCTCTCTGCCCGTACACGTACCCGCCTCCCTCAGAGCCCCAAACTACTCGTATACATATCTATACACGCGTACATGTATATACAAAGAAAGGAAGCATCATGTATGTATATATACATAGCAGCCCCACGCGTATGTATATGTATGTATATATATATACTGTCGCTCTCACACACGCCCAAGACCACCACCCCCCTCTTCTGCCTTCTCGTCGTCGGTCGGACAACCGCCAAGCAAACTCGTGTATCAAACACTCGATCCACCTGTTTCTGCTACAACGAAATCGCCGTGTATTTGGCTGCCTCCTGCGCCAACTTCACCCCGCGACCCAATCTTCTTTGCCGTTCTTGTCGCCCAATGCTGTCGTTTCTACCTACGGTAGCTCCACGAGAGATTATCGACACCTGCGACCGTGGTCGGTAGCCTGAGATCGTCTCGCGAGCTGAGCGCAATGGAATCGCCTGCCGATCGCAGACTCTCGAACCGGTAGTGTACATATACATCTTTGTATTCACTCGCGCTAGGGTGATACTACATTTAACTACTCGGAATCTTATTTGTCGGATGAAGCCCCGCGGGATCGTCGTTGTCGTCGTCGTCGTTGCGAGTGGTGAGAACGAGCATCGTTTCAATGGTGTTTTGTGTCCTGGGGAGGGGAGCTTTAGAGGATTTGTAGTATGGAAGAAGGAGGGGAAGGTTTAGTTTCCTTTTTGGTGGGGAGATTTGAGATAAATTGAGGCTTGGATCTGGTTGGGAGAGATTTATTCTTATCTGCTGGTAATGGAAGGGGTTTTAAGATTTAAAAGAAATTGTGAGACAAAAGAAAATTTGTAGACTAAACCAACCCCTGAGTTTCAGTATTTTTTTATATTTTGTATATAATCGTTTGGGAATTTTTTACAACAAAGGGATAGAGCAATAAACATTAAACATTTTTGGTATGAAAAGTGTTGCTTAACGTTGCACCACTATAGAATTATATTTTTAAAAAAACGAACAAAAAAGTATTAAAACTTAATCGTTGATTTAAAGTGATATTCCATAAAAAATGGTGGCTCTACATACACGCAGACTTTCAGCAACACCAGAATTTTTGAAGTAGGTGAACTTCCTTATAATATATAGGAGTGTATGTAGACATCTGTAACTGACTGTATGACCCACTGGCCACGAAAGGGTTAACAAATAAACCACTGTACAGCAGTAGGCATTTTAGAAAGAATTTAGGTACCTGCACCTTTCTTTAAGCGAGTAGTTAAATATCCTCCACTAGAGTGTCCCATCAAATAGAATTGTAGCGGCTTGCATGTGTATCAGACTACTGTACACGTGTCTGAGTCGAAGATAATGTGGAAGGATTGTAAGAAAGAGGGTGTTAATATAGACAGTTATTGGAGCGACGACGACGACGATGAGCGAGGAGAGCAAAGGCTAATCGAAGTAACGAGATCAAGAAATAACACGAACTTGATCCACACGGTTCAGTCTGGGTTACGATCTTTCGTTTGTTTCTTTTTTTGGCACGCAGGGCGAATCGAACGAGACGAGGATAAAGGTGGCCAACGAGCGAGCCCATCAGCTACTCAAGTAAGGCCACTCTCGACCACCTGCACCCCGTCGGCCACCGACAGCACCAATACAACCATCACCACTATCACCACCACTACTTACAACAGCAACACAACCAGTGTCAACAATAAAATCAGTACTTACAGCTACAGACACGCTCAGCTACTCTCAGTTATTCTATTATTATTATTATTATTATTATTATTATTATTAATATTATTAATATTATTATTATTATTAACCGTTCTCGCGGTTTATTATTATTTATTAGATTCTTCGGTGTACAGTCAGCGAATAGTCGCGAAAAAAGGTGAAGGAAACTGTTCCACTATGTTACGTTCTATTTTCCGTCCTTTTGTTCTCTTGTCGATGCTTGTTCTTGATCAGTTACCGATTACGAGATTAGTGATGCTGACTAGCGAACGCTGGTCTTTAAGTTTCAAGGTGCCTCGAGAGCCTGGCTTAAGTTCGCGGTTAGTCGACTTATTGGAGCCTCGTAGGAGAGCGTTCTTGCTTAATAAATTGCACTAGTGTTTCTAGCTGTGTTCTTTTGCTTTCCGCGGGAACCGAGCTCCGCTCGAATACGTTGCTCTTCCGCCATTCGTCGTTTCCGGGGATTTTCGTTCCGTTTTCCCTTCCTCTATCGACACTGCGAATTTAACCCTTCAGAGGCAAAATTTATTCAGTAGATTCTGCTAGTTTCAGGAGTCTGCTTAACTCTTAGTACTGAATACTATGTAACACGTTGATTGGTTAACACTTTCATGGGTTTTCCCCATTGTTGTAATATTAAATCATTGGGGATAACTGGTGGAAAAATAGGGACATGTAGAATGAATCTGTGGAGCCTAGAGCCAAAGCGTATTAAGTCACGTTAAAAAGACAAGTGACCTACTCTGTAGCTCTGAGGTCCAGGTATGAAAATTAAAACTAATTTTTGTTCAATTTGAGTTACTGACCAAGTGAGTCTACCTTGGCGAACAAAGTGTTAACAAGTGTTTAATACAGTACAAGAGTTAAGAACTCGAGGCGACACACCGTCGCCAAGTCAATTCACCGAGCTGGTGTAGAGTTTCCCGTTCCCAGGGCGCGTAAGTGACGTAAATTAAAAAGAATCTCGTCTTAAGTGCATCCAAGTTCTTCCTCTCGCGATAACGTTTAACGATTTATCGAGAAACTTTCTACAAAAAGCAAGAAAAAAAAGGCTACGCCGCTTAAGGGTTAAAGGTCGCCACAAAAGCATCCAGAAGACACAGACACATACAAAGAGGTTTTACGGGAGCACACACACGCTGTTACTCGCATCGACCACTCGATAAGGAATAATTCCAACAGTCACACATGTACAGAGGACAAGGAGATAGAACACGGAGGGTCAGACGCGCTCAGGGACACACAACACACACACACACACACAGAAAGAGAACACAGAGAGTAGCGTAGATCGCACAGCGTGTGGGAGTGCACGCGTGAGAACGATACATACGCACAGCGAGCCCCCTCATGTACCTACATGTACTATCTATATGTATTATCTATACATATAACACATGTAATTTGTTATCACGATTAGCGTTACGACCAAGATATCCATGTACAGTAGATCGATACGTAGGTAGGCAGACGCGTGTGCGCGCGCGGTACGATTTCAAAGCAGACTGTAGGTCGTAGCGAAGACCAGCCTCGGAACGTGGTCGCTGGAAGGGATCCTTTCTAGATAATAAAAAGCTTCTGAGCCACTGGTTAGTCACAAAAACACTCCAAATCAGAGTCGTAAAGAACTTGAACCTCTACTATTTACCCAAAGTCAGTATATTCTGGGGACACAGCATATCCCGCAGACCGAACGCAGGTCTCTCAAATTTGTATGCGACTCCTAGTTTCTAAGTACTCTCAAACACGCTTTATAATCAGCTGAACCCTCTCGTATCATTTGTCAACGTCCCTTCCACCGACCACGCGCTCTGAAACGCGTGTCGAGTCGAGCCATGAAGAGAGCTCGGCCTCCAGAGCTGTCCTTCGCCTTCGACGCGCACGACGCTCCACGGGAGGCACTTGCATCCCTCGAGGAATCGGAAGAGGCGGAGGACGCAGCGCGAAACGAGGAGCAGGGACGAGGAGAGGGGCGAGGCGCGAAAGCTGGTCGCGCTTGGATGGAAAAGACGGAGGGAGACGAAGAGGAGGATTGATAATCGAAGCAACGAAGAGGACGTAGCCGCGGGAGAGGGTGTTAAATGTGTAGATAGAGAATTTTCGTTGGTCGTTTTTGTCTGACTCACACGTAGAGCGTAGGTCGATTCCGTTTTCTTTTCTCGGCGCTGAACAGTCGCAGCGCCGTCACAGTAAGGTTTAAACTCCAAGCGATAGAAAAATGAGAAAATAGAGAGTGAACGAGCGAAGCAGGGATATGTTGACGATGAATAGGAAGATTGTACATTATTGTATTTACACGAAGCGAAGTACCTCTACACTTTGTATTGTGCGAACGAAGCAGATGAACGGGATCGGTGGAACCTTTGTCGCTGCGGCGGCAGAGGACTTCCACTTCCGTTTCTGGGTCCATGAGAATCTGCGTTTAATCTTCTCTCTTGCGTTCTGAGCTGTAGTTGATCATTAAGGTATTCATCCATATTTCTGCGCCTTTGGTTGAAATCATTTATAAAAAAAGAACTTTTATACATAAGCTGAGAAATTATTTTTTTTAGTTAAGTTTACTTACCAACACGTAAGATTTAGAAAAAAAGTATTACACTTTTAATAAAAATTCTATTTTTAAAAATAATTTTAAACTGAAGGCACAGAAATATGGACAAGGACCTTACAGAAATATGAATCTAGCTCGACAGACTTTGTTTGCTGAACTTGTAACTTTGAAAAAAATTGTAGAAGAGAACTTAGGAAAAATGGCGCGGATTTTAGTGGACCTGGACCCGAACCACCGCAGACAAAACGGATGTTTCTCGAGACAACAGCTGTCAGCCTTAACAGTATTCGCGTCTTTACACTTACCTCTGTAGCTTTAAGAGAACGCATAGAGAGCAGAGATGCTGTCAGCGCTGACGTTGATCCTCACCCCTGATTCCCGGTAGTATCAAAATTAGCCCGTAGAGTGAGAGTGAGAGAGAGAGTGAAGGGTATAAACAGAGTTTAAGATGTTGATTTTTGTTATGTAGATCACGGTGAACAGATACCACGTGATACTGTGTGCAATATCTCGATATGCGTGTACAGGGTGTTTCACTCTGTTATGATCATACTTTGCTGCATCTCTTGTCCAATGCGTTTCACTTGATACTAGAGAGTAAAGGGGCGCAAATTTATCAGTAGCCGCGCTCCACGTTTTCGTCGTTCAACCCCCTCGAGGGGCTTGGCAATTTCTATTAAAAAGACACACTGTATTTTGCTCTACCTTCTAATTAGACAGAGTTCAATTGTTGTTCGGAATCTTCTTTCTCGGATTACGACCTCTGTTAACAAAGATATTTTGCAGTATCTTGTTGGACCTCTTAACAAATAAACGTTGTTCTAAAAACGAACGTGCACGACTTTTGAAAGCGTACGACGATTTACCCCCTCGGAGAGGATCGTTCCTTTCGGCGCGCAAAGAAGACAATTGTGGAAGGTACAGTATTCTGTAACGGAGTGAACGAAACGCCCGGTACACCACCACAGACCTATCTGGAACCAGCAATTAATTATCGCAACGGGTACCGCCCCCAAAAACGCCGTTTACCAGGCAGTCGAGCACGTCTATTTCGCTTGTTCGATTCGCATTTTCTCGAGAACAACCAGTGGACGCGAGAGGGGAAGAAACGGAGATCGCGTGGGCTTGCAACCCTTGTGCTAAGTGTGAAAGAAATAGAGGGTCTTACAAAATGGGGAGAGAGTGAGCGTGTGCGTGAGACAGAGTGAAAGGGATGGGAGAGACCGAAGGGGAGTAAATGTGATGTGATTGAGAGTTAAGATCGTTAGGCCTATATCTAATGAGAAACTTCGAAAAAGGAAGAGATATACAGACGATTATAAATAGATATATATATATATATATATATGTATATGATACACGTGCATACATGTACGAAACGCGGTGAGTTTTTTTCTTAAGTAGCTCTTTAGAAAGAAAGAGTAACTACGTGAGAGAAAGAGGGAGAGAAAGTGAACGAGAGAGAGAGAGAAAGTTGAGTGCTAGGAGAGGCTACGGTTAATATCGTTATATTATTATAAATATATTATATATATTATATATTATATGCGACGGGATCGAGCAATATTGTATTGTTACTTCGTCGTTACTATTTATCACCGCCTATTCGAGGATTATATATATATATTTAAATATTACGTATTTATTTTACAAAAGTATCCCTCATGTTTGAACGAGTAACTCATATCGAGCCTCCTACCGGGTCTATGTGGTACGCGTACTCTTTTAAATACCTAATCCACCAGATTGTATAGACACACGCAGATACTGCAACGTAGTTAGACGATGCGTAGAGAGATGATAGGTCGATAGAAGTAGCCAAGGAGAAAGGAGGAAACGGTCCACAGTGTGAGTGCGAATGAGAGATCGAGTGAAAGAGATCGGTGCTAGATCGAGTTACTTTTTGGACAGAGGAGGGCTCGAGAGAAATCGCGCGGGACGAATTCTTCGAGGTTCCTCGTTGACGTTCTTTTGTTACATTTGGAGGTCTAAAACGCTTCGGTCGGTCGATCGGTGCAGCGAATTGCATCTCAATTAACGAGTCGTTCGAGCATCGTTCGCTTCTCGGAGAAGCGCCGAAAGGGTTGATGGTCTCGTGCGATTTCTCTCGGGCCAGAGGTGCCTCGCTTTCGACTGTCCTCCAAAGCGTCAGGACACCCGAAACACGCGAACCGCGGAGAGGCCAATGCAATTGGGACCACCGTGCCGAAGCGCAAGGTGCCAGGCCGAATGGATTGGACGAGAGGGTCCTTCATTCGGGGGGCCTGTCCTGATCGTCTATTTGCTCGAGTAAGGGAAGAGGAGTCGCGGATAATGTAAAGTAAACCACAAATTAGAGACTGGAGTAACGAGAGAACGAGAGCGTGCGAGAGAGAGAGAGAGGAAGAATGCGAAAAAAAAATTGTATAGTAAGTTTGGTAAGCGGAGAAACTTGATCGATTAAAGAATATATCAGCTTCTCTCTTTTTAGTACCGATGTATTGTCGCTAGATGTATTACAGAGCCGCAAGAAGTACTCTTCGGCGATACCATTATAAACAAATGCCTGTGTATTTTACTTCTCGGCAAATAAACCATCAAGTATTGTACGAGCGTGATTGGACCTTGGAATCGACTCTATTCACAGGTATATCGTATAAACTCTCCACTTTCGCAATGCATCCTTATCCACGTACATATATTCTCTACCTATATTTACATTTAGGGAGAGCTCGTAACAAAAGCCACCCTTGTCAACTTTGATCATTCTCTAGGAGAGCAGAAAAAACACTGTAGCATAATTCTTATTCAATTGATTAGTGTTCTCCCTAACAAAACATTTATCATAGTATAGTGCTGCACTGACAAGAAGAGCCCTGGCAGCAATGCAGATCTATTGGTCCCAGGGTTCTTACCAACAGACCACACTATACATATTGCCTCTCTAATGGAATAAATTCCTCTATATTATGAATCCCCTTTCTGGCCACTAGAATATGTTCCTATCTAAAAAAAAATCGTCAAATTCAACAAGGGCTGTTTTTCTCACGAACTCTTCTTTTTACATCTATCCTGCAAACGCCTCTGAATCTCCTCAGGCTTCGAGCACCAAAGGAGGAATCAGTCCTAAGAAGGCTGGGTCAGCTGCGTCGTACAGATTTAGAAACGAGAGTAGATCGATGGCAAGGTAAGTAATCCCCTCTCGAGCGTGTCCCCTCTGTTCCTCTGGGAACAGAGAACCTTCGAGCATCGCCGCGGTCGATGAGAGATTCGCTGGAAGAAGTTCGACTGTGCTGAACAGGACGATTGCAAATACTGCAGTGCCTTTGTCTCTGGCTAGCTGGGGCTGAGCCTCGCGTCGAGGGAATGGAAAGAGGAGGGGGCGGAGCAGAGGGTGGGACAGCGTGCACTTGCGAACCTGGCCGCCGCTGGTCTTCGAGGTTCGCGATCAGGCGATAAGAGGGTGGTACCTCGTTGCAGCGGAGCCTCGCGAGGAGATTGCTTCGTCTGGCCTCCATATTCATACTAGATGCTGTCCTCAACACCCTTCGAGCTTGCACAGTCTCCCTCCTGGCCAGAGTGTGCTGAAGAGAGCCACGAAATCTGTTATACACGTCTGTGGAATTCAATTGCACTCGTATCGAGCGATTCGACCTCGATGAGAGCTCGCTGCTAGAGCAGTCCGCCCCTCCACGTTCCCTGTGCTGCGCCACGCGATTACTACGCTCCCAAATCTTCGCGAATTTTTCTAACACCTTCACGCGTCTCCCAGAATTTTGGGTAGCGATTATGTTATCCTTAAACGCGTCTTTTATATTCGTTTCTACTGTTGAATGCCTCGAGTGCACCGAGGCAGCGTCACCCTCCTCATTTTCTACGTCTAGGGTTACTAGAAATGGGGGAGGAGGGGGTGGCGGGGGTGGTAGGTCCGCCATCGAGGAATCCTCTGACGAAGAGGAATCAGAACCATGATCCTCTCTTGAGAAGACTTCAGAGTTTATCCTCTGGTCTGGGAGAAGTCTCCTGGTAGTTTCTCCTTCGTCCTCGTCTTCTGAGGGATGTACGTGTCTCTTTTTACTTCTAGACTTGCTGAATAATCTGGAGGATTTCAGTAGAGGAAGGCTCTTCGCTCTGACAGTAGAGATCTTCGATCGTATCTTGTTTAATACTTTTAAGCTACTAGTTTTGTGTCTCCTGTGCTTTACTGGAACATCTATTTCTTCTTCGGTGGACGAAGATGAAGTCGAAGACGAAGGTGCGTTTTGATTAAATTGTTGCTTTCTGGGGTGAGATTCCTCGCTCCTTTGCTCGTGGTAAGGAAGATCGTCGGGTCTGAAGACTATCCACACGTGGTAACGAGGTTTCCTAGGTCCTATGTACAAGTCGTTGCTATGGGCAGTTTGCAGTAAACGGGCGAAAAAGGACAGGACTACCTAGAAATGAAAAATGACAGTCAGTAAAGAAAATGAAAAGAATCTCCAGAATATGTAGGAACCATTCAGTTATACTGTTCATAGTAAACGATTATTTAGTTGTACAGCGATAGAAATACCTTCTATACCTGATAGACGGACAAAAGGGCCAAATATCCCGCCAGGAACGTCCTAATAATCCGCCCTCTGCTTATGATCTTGGATCTGCAGCCGAGGGTGGTGATGGTCAGCTGTTTGGGATTGTAATCGTACACGGCACTGGGGTTCAGGATATCGTGGTGAATACAGGGTTTCGGGATATCATTGGAACAACAGGAAAAGGGCACGTCCATGGAAGTGGATGGTTCCTCCTCTCGGTCCTCTGACGCTGGTCTTTAAAGCACAATTGGGGGTGAGATTTGGGGACAGCAAATGTGCCAGGAATCGCTGCATCAATTCGGGGAATAAAGCAGAGGTAGATGATTCAGAAATCCTTTGTAGTCTTAGGGTATATAGTCTTAAACATACAGCACCTCTGAGTTCAGTTCATTAACAGAGCTTGTGAATAGAAATAAAAAGGTTTCAATAAATACAGGCTCTTTACCTACTTTAAGTAGAGGCTCCTAAAATACTTTGGTATTCATTTTTACGTTGGATCTTTCTTCCTATTAAACAGTAAAGTCTATACTCATTTTACTGCACTCTGCATATGTGAATAATCTGAAAACGAAGTCCCCTAAAGACTACAAAGGATCAAGAGCAAAGTGAAATCCGCATTATTCTCGATTAAAGGGCACTTGGTTCGATTATACCCACTGCCCTTCCAGTTGAGGGCCCTCTTCCTCCTCCTCGGGCCCCTCCATCGACAACTTCAACCAGGGCACACGGGACCAATCCTCATAACTACTATCGCCGCAGCATTCGAGCTCGGTTTGAACAGCGTCTACCCTCGCCTTCATCGCGACGTCGCTACCATATTTCTGGATCGCCTCGATCAGACCATCGCGACTCTTCTGCTGGAAGCTGCTCAGCAGAACTAAATAGGTCGCGTTGAGGATCGCCACGAGGAATCCAGAGACCAGACAGGCAACCACATGAAAGAAGAGGAGCCGATTCGCTTCGTGAGGGTCCACGGTAACGTCGACCTTTTGCTGGTCCTCCAGGTCGCTTCTGGGCGCCTCCATTTTCAGATACAGCCAGGACTTGATGCCCAGGACGTAGGCGGGGGAACAGAGAACAGCAGCGGAGATTATCACCGTGGCCCAGATATGGCCGTCACCTGCTCGTGATCTGCTCGTTAACCCATATCGTACATGTATTTTAAGAGAGACACAACTCAAAAAAGTATAGTTTTCAAGAAAAATAAAGAAGTATATATGAGTTTAAAAGAAAACTATGCTGCTCGAAAAAACGATGGCATAGAAAAATTTTGGTAAAATATTGGTCAACTTTGACTGACGATAACTCCGCGAAAAATCATCATAGGATCATGATCTTTTTTTAAAATTAAAGCTTGAAATCTTTACTTTAAGCTACAATGTCTCAATTTTAAGTTTAATGTATGCTTACCATTGTAACCCCTTAAATTTGAGGACATGTTTGTCATTTTGAAAATTGTAAAGTTTGACGAGATGCACGGACTGCAACAAATTTTTTGGGGGGATGCTGTTTGCAGTAGCATAAAGTGCAAATCTTCCCTTTTAATTTAAAAAAAAGATCAAATCGATACGATTTTTTTTCGCAAAGTTACAGCACTTCAAAGTAATCCTTGCATTTTGAGAACCCAGCGCTTCTCTATAAAAAGACAAAAATGCAAGAGTTACTTTAAAGTGCTGTAACTTTGCGAAAAAAAATCGTAGCGACTTGATCTTTTTTTTAAATTGAAGGGGAAGATTTGCACTTTATGCTGCTGCAAACAGCATCCCCCAAAAAAATTTTTTGCAGTCCGTGCATCTCGTCAAACTTTACAATTTTCAAAATGACAAACATGTCCTCAAATTTAAGGGGTTACAATGGAAAGCATACACTAAACTTAAAATTGAGACATTGCATCTTAAAGTAAAGATTTCAAGCTTCAATCTAAAAAAAAGATCATGGTCCTACGATGATTTTTCACAGAGTTACCGAATGTCAAAGTTGTCTAATTTTCGCTCAAAATCTTTTATGCCATAATTTCTTTAGCAGTATATTTTCATTCAGTAGTTCTACTAATGAATATTTATACGTTATTTATAATATAAATCCACAATTAATTCTAACGAGAAATATCGTGCTTCTTGAGCTGTGTCACTTTTAAAATACACGTACAACATAGTCGACAATAATACCCCAACTATAAGACCCTACGACCTAGTTCTCTGATCACAATCCCTCAAAAAAGAGGAGACATCATCTACTTATCTCCTCTACCTTCGATCTGAACCCTCAAATCGCATTAACATCGATCACGAAAGACTAATGCCTCCAAAAACGCGGACTCCTCCAACAGTACTGCTCACACGGTGTCGGAGCTTAGCTTCCCGATCGAAAGTAGATTAGGGTCAGTTTTTACAAGTGGCCATTAGTCATCCGTCGTCGTAAACCGCCTCCCATCGAGGGGGTCAGAGTTAGGACTAACCCGGGGTGATGAGGTTCAGGTAATCTCCGAAGCCCCTTTCGAAACGGATGGCCCAGACGATGGCCACAGCGAGGGCGACGAGGCCAGCCAGGTTCATCGACAGTACGGTACAATGCAGTGCTTTGACGGAGCCCCAGCTGTAAACGGCATTTACCAGGCCCATGTATCGTGCGCTTTATGACGGATGATTGTCAGACGTATGCAACCTGTCATCGTAGACAAGTTGCGCGGTATGTTTGGTAATCACAGAGATCACGCCTCTCGCTGGTTATCAACGTGGCCTGAAGCGGTTCGCGATGGATTTCGTTGCTATCTTTACGCTGGAGTTGTGAAACAGTTTCAGAGCGCACTTGTCTATTTTCTAGGAAGTTATCGATACACCGTGACGTATAAAATGAACATTTACGCATTAAAAAGACCTTTTATTTAGTTTTTCTTTTTTTTTTTTGTTTTTGTTTTTGGGTTTCGTTCCACCACGATTTCTCTGATGAGCGAGGTCAACAGCTCTGACTGGATTAATGGCCAATAAGGTCGTGGTGTTACGATGATAAAAATACAGAGAGTAGTAGACTAATGAAATTAGTATGCCATTATTGGTGACTGCATCGATAAGTGATAGTAAAAATATATATATGTATATTTGATGTATGCGTATGTATATATTCATATATTCACTGTGTTCCTCCGAATATACGTGCACGATATATTGTAATACAATATATATTTCTATATTCATGGTACGTAATAACAACTGATTATCAGGTCGGCCTCGTTAAAAACTATAAAAAACAGTAACAACAACGACGAGAACCGCGACGAGAGTACGCTTCTGTCGCGCGATCAGCCTGTCGTGAACACCGTATCGGTCAGCTACAGTAAACGACTGCCCACGCGTTTCCACGTTATCCCGCGTCGTCCTATGAACAACTCCCCATCTGCCGTCACATCGGTAAAATGTCAATGTCAACCGTTCCCGTGGACAAATGATACCAATTAACAAAAAGAGGCGCTTACGCGCGTATAAATGCACCACACAGAATCATCGTCGTCGATCGACGGAGAACTGCAAAGCCGTTTACACACTAAACACTCTTCCACGATCTTAGAAAACAGTCCACCTAACAGGCATAGGTGGATCTTCAGCTAAATGAATGAAATAGTTCTTTCGCACCGAAACAAGACCTAACTATTTAGATCCCTAAAAATGCATTGGCACTTTCCCGTGAGGAGACAAATCGCTGGACAAGTGTCGCGGATCGAAACGATTCTTGAGCACGGTTACCGATGGAGAACGTCGATGAGTCTGAACGAGTACTGCGCAGAGATCAGAAGTCCAGCGATAGAAGTGGGACTCTGATTGGCCGTAATGTAATCTCCTCCCTGTGGCCCACCTGTTTCTTAACTGGATACCACACCACGGTCTTTGTTTTGATGACACGCGATGCGTATACTTTTATGAAACAAGGAATTTATTGCTATTCATATAAATTTGTAAACAGAACGACACAGACAGGGCTCTGCAAAATGAACAAACTACCCTTTCTGTCATTGCGTCGTCCCGCTGGTCTTCTTATCTCTGTACTATACAAAAATTGCCTAGCAAGAACCTAATCGTTCTAGCGTTTAATTGCCCTCAACCAATACCAAATCTTAGCCTCTCGCGATCCGTGTCAGAATTTTTTCTTAGTCTACCTAATTCTCTCAGCCTCATCGAACCATGCGTTGTCGAATCAAACGCGAACGCTTATACGAGATTTCGATCTAGCAGAGTGCCAAAGAGATCCGGCTGCATTTGCAGCAGCCCGCTAGACGACATGCTGGGGTCGTAGTCGAAGCTCTCGAAGGACATCATCGACGAGGATGGTGAGACTAGCGATCCGTCGTTTATGTATGAACCAGGTAGCTGTTTTCTTGTGTCTGGGCTGAGCTGATCGAAGGTGCCTGTGGATCCCCCGGAGTCAGGACACTGAGGCACCATTTGGTTCTCCAGGGACACGGATAGAGGCGAGGTCAGGCTCTTGGGAAGCACTGATGTTGGCACGTTGCGGGAGTCTATCAGGTTTTCCTGGGAAAATTGAGATGATTGTTAGTGGGGTGAACCTTGGAGAAGCTTCTATAGTTAGGGTGTCTAATAATTAGACTGCGGATGTTTACGCAAATGCAAAAGATTAGACATAGAACCTAATTCTAGACTAATTTCAGGCTTCAAGTATTATGAAGTGTATTTTTCTTTTAATAATTTCTATATTTTCTTGTATTATATGGATTCTGTACTTTTTGTACATTGAAATCTTCCATAAATACATAAAGATCCGCAGTCTACTAATGATGTAGAGGTAGCCTAGTGGCTAATGACTGATATTTGATATAAATTTGCACTAGGAATAGAGGTGAACGCTAGCGTGGTTATTATATTGACTGTAAGACGTTCCCTTTTCCTTATTTTATGATTTATGAGTATAATCATAGTGTTTTAGATATCAGTCACTATCCACTAAGCAAACTGAATGATCTCTTTTTTTAATCTATTAAAAAATACTAATAGTAGAACCTCAGCCCTCTGAATTTTGTCTCACTGTTTGAAATATATCATTTCTGTAAAAAAAAGAGGATGCTGCGTTTCGTGTAAAAGATCAGGAGAATAGGAAGCGTTGCAAAGTAGAAATAATCTCATTTCTAAATTCTATTAACACATATGTATATTGATACACATTGCTGTTTTCGCTTAAAGTACAAATATAAAACCTAGGGACCCCATAGACTCAATGGAGCTCAACTAACTCTGAAACTAAACTTATGTTACCAGATAATCCTTCAATATTATTTTATTCCAAAGCCCCTTATCGATTCGCCCCAGAATGATGCTACAGCTCTAAAACCCAGGGATCGCGGCTATCGCTAGGTAATTATGTAACGCGTTCACTACTCCTTTCAACTAACGCAATAAACTTTATCATCTCTGCATGAAAAATACGACCACAAAAATAGTTGTACGCGGTATTTCGATATCTGTTAACGTAATCGAGTCACAAACAAGAAAAGCAAAGGAATTGAGCGATCGTTGCAACCGATAACGTTCGACCGCTTCCTCTTTATTGCCCGGCGGTATGCTCTTTAACCGCAACAGTATCGTTTACTTTAACTAACAACTTTCGATCGATGCCAGTGACGCAACAGATGGACTAGAAAAAAATGATGGAAACAGTGGAGCTATACTATTCTCAGTTAACGTATAATCTCAACGATGGAACGCGAATTCGGAGAGCGGGAGGGACGAGAGAGGAGGGAAACGAAACGCAGCAGTTCAGATGATTCGATGTTTTCAATGTATTTGACAATCTTCAATCAACAATTCCATATACTTTCAAGTAGAATACATAACGTGACTTCAAACAGCGAGACACGGTCGTCAACCAACTACGATCGAGCGAATTCTCCTCTCAGCCCCTTTTCAGGGTACATACTCCATAATCTATAAAAGAAGGGGAACAGTTCCTCGTCGGATCTTTCGCTCGTTCGCTCGATCTTCGTTTCGGCTACCAAAAAGAAACACGCCCCGAATCCCGCAATTCCATCGCGAGATCCATCGACGTGGCAAAAGACTCGCGCTCGATACACTATCATCTACTAGAGATCCAACCCCATTCGCGTGTTCTATCTCAGCCTCGAGTGTGTACAAAAGCCCTTCGATTCTCAGACTGTCCTGACTGTGCGAATAGAAAAACAAAGAGTTCGCAGAAGCGTGCGCAGGTCGACCGTCCCTCCACATCGGGACTCGGTCGAGGTGGCCCCTCCGTGGTTGGTCGTGGAACGGCCGAGTAACGCTAAACGCGAGCGATCTACGATCCAGGGTGTCCTGGCCTCGCCAGAGGAACACGAGGACGCGCAGCTCGCTCACGTGCTGGCGATGCTCTTCGAGGGCTTCGGTTTCGCGAAGCAAACGTATCCTGCACTCACGTCGCAGCCAGACACCAAGAGGTTCATCAGCACGCTGTTACACGGCGGATTCAGCTGCTGTGAACTCTGACTCGTGTCGCTTCGACACCTGTCTCTCCCTCCATCTTCGCTAGCGCCACCCCCACCGTCGCTCTCGCCTTCTTCCAGCTCTGGGTCCTCGTGCATTGAACTGTCGCCCTGGCGACGTTCCAGCATTGTGAAGGGCTCGCTGGAGTAGTTATTACTTCGCTGGACCGTCTGCTGGGACACCAAACGACGCAGCAATTGGCTGCCACCGATATTGGTCGATTTCCTCGTGGAAGCTGTGCCCAGGAGGTGGTCCTCCAGGACCAGAGGACTGCTGCGCTTTGTGGATTTGTCGCATCTGAGGCGCTTATTGTCGGTCCCCGTATCTATCGAGGCAGTGTGGATGCGCTTGGTGGGTCTGTCCAGCTTGGAAGCCCAGGGACTTGTGTCTAGGTTTGTATCTAGGGAAAAAGTAGCGATGAAGAGTGCTACAGGGTCTTGAGGAAATATTGAGAAGTTACTAATTGTGTTCCACGAGAAGTCTTGTACAAAGTACTGGGGGCAATGATTTTCAGAGGACTTCTCCTAGGACACAAACAGTAGGTACTCACTTTTTCTAGGTATTTGGCCGAGAACTTGGACAGGATTGACCAGGCCTCCCCCGTGATCATTGTACTTTCTAGAGACAGCCTGATCGGTCTTCAAAAGCTGTGCTAAACTAGAGTCGGACGTTCGCCGCTCCTTTTCGTCTATAATCCTACGAAGAACCATAAGCTTCAGAATAGGTAGGTCTTTTTAGAACACTTTAGGCCTATAGGAATACTCATTTGAGGCTGAACTTTCGTACCATTTCGGACAGCTCTTATCCATCGTCTGTGGACTCCACATCACCATGTCATCGTTGATGAAGAGGTCTAGCGCCTCGTCTTGATCTGACGTGGGAATATACGGAGCTCTTAGCGCTAACTCGTCATCTGCTATACTATCGCTGAGACCTAGCATTAACATCTCGTCCTCAGATAACCCTTCGGCCCCGCTGCCTCCTGTCGGGCTATTTAACGAATCTATACTTCGTTCTGGACTCTAGAATAAGAAGATTTCATTAGACACGTCTCATGAAATATGCATAGAAGCCTGTTATAAATCAAAACACAATTGGAATAGATATATAGCGTGGCGAATTGAGGTATTGAGTGGAAGTGCCACATACTACAAGACGTTCCATAAAAGTTTTATTACTGAAATGTAAACTTTTTATGGAACACCCTATAAGTAGATAATAATAATTCATAATCCTCCAAGAAGCTAAAGTCCTCATCTTCCAATATTCCTGTCCCTTCCCCAGGCTATATTTCTAGTCCACCTACACAGAATATCTCAGGAACTCACTTGACGATATTTCGACAGGGAAGGGGAAACCGAGTTGGGGTCTATACTGCAAGGGCTGCTCGGCGAGTCGCCGTACATAAAAGGATCGCTGTCTGCCAGGGAATCCCCCAGATCCTTGCTCTTCGAGGAATCGAGATCCGTGTCCTTCAAGGCGTCCCCGAAGTCGGTGGATCGTAATTCAGGGGCGAGGGCGCCGCCAGGACTCAGCAGGGGGCAGTAATTGTCGTTACCGAGGATGAACTCGTCGAGCATGTCGGTAAGGAAAGGTGTGTCTTCCAAGGGGACGCAGACGTCGCCAGCCGTGGGTGCCAGGTGCGTCAGGTCCTCTGGCTCGTCCTTCAGCACTGCAACGCATTGTTCAGTAGATTGATCGGCTCGTTTCCAAAGCAATAAATAATTCTTACAAAACAGCAACGTCTCCTTCCCCCGTTTCCTCTCTTCTCATACGTTATCAGCGAGTTACGTGGTACATCTATTTATTACGTCAGCGGATCGCCTGATACGGACCGTGTTTAGAGATGAGAAGAAATGAGAGATAGTGAGTGAACTACAACGTGATATCTGAGAGGAGGAACTGGGAAATCTCTTTCCCTATCAATTTACTTATCGCGACAGAATAAGGAATTATATTATAGGATTATAGAAGAGATAGGAAGGTAAGTAGGATACTTTGAAGAAGACACCCACTGGTAAGGCCTGGATGATCCTCGCTGAAAGTCAAGAAGCCCTTGTTCATGTCCTCGGTACGAGGCGCGAAGATGCTCGCTGTCGCGGTCTGCGGCGGTGGTCTGCAGGTGATTTGCTCTTGCTGTTGCTGTTGCTGCGGTGAGAGAGGCACGAACAGCTGTCTGGTGACTGTCTGTGGCCTGTCTCTGCGAATCTCTGAATCGTAGTCCACGGTCTTGCCCTGAAATAATTATTATTGGTATTAATGGGACAAGTCCAATGTACGATCGACAATATTACAGTAATATAAAGCAAGAATAGGAAACTTGTGAAATGATGAGCAATTTCTTGCAAATTGTTTCTGAAAGGTATGACGAACTGATCTTCTAGAATCCTGGATTCATAGATCAGCGTTTTCCAAGCTTTTAGAACACCTAAAAGGCCAAATGGTCCCTGTTAAGAAACCCTGGTCTATAGTACTCTGTTACCAAGAAGATTCCTGACAGCAAGGCAGACCTACTGATCCTAGGACTCTTCTTATCAGATAAACACAGCAGATAGACCACTCAGACACATTCCTCGAATTCTTTTTTACCCAAAAATAGGTACTCATTCCTTCTCAAAACTTCATTACTTTTAAGAAAACTTCGATACAACTATATCAGTATCTGCAGCTGCCCAAGTGATCCAATAACCTTCTCCAAACCATTTTCAAGCTTCCACCAAGCGTACCTGGAAGACGTTAGTCCCTCTCGGGGACTCCTGCGTGTTCTGCTTCCTCTTGGGCTCCTCGTTCTCCTTCAGTGACTCTTCGAGGGACTCCTTAAGAGCCTGCACACCGACGAACGATTTCTCTGCAACGTGGACCGGTCTCGGGAAGGTGTTATCCTTCCGCGAGCCGTCCTGTAGCCCTGGCTCCTTCTTCTTCGGTGCCGCGGCGCGGAACGTGGACGTCGTCACCGCCAGCGGTTTCGCCCTGTCGAGGGTGACAACAGGCTTCTGCTGCACCGTCAGCAGGCACTCGTTGTCGTTCGAGTCGAGGGCGACCTCCTCGATGTCTTGGCCAGCGTTCACCTGCACCTCAAGCTGAAGCTTCGCAGGCTGGACGGCGTCGGTCGAGCTCGGGGCCAGCTTCTCCGGCTTCACGACGCTCTTCTCGGTGTCACGGGCTGCGAGCTGACGCGCGCTGTACACCTCATCCTCGCGCTCCACGCCGCTGGAATCAGAAAGCCTACCTGGTGCAAGCGAACTAGGCCAGGCGCTATTGTCTCGCCATCGCGAGCGGTCCCCTGTCTCCCGATTAACTGGAGGAGCTTCAATGATAGCTCTCATTGGAGAGTGAACCGTGCTGTTCGACGTTTTGCATATGTGGATGTTGGGTGGTCTCGTTTTTGAGATACTGAGCGGGGGAAGTTTGGAACGTTGGGGATGTTTTATGGACTCGTTAGTATGTTGTATCTCTGTGATTTCTAGGGATGTGGTTCCTAGGATCGAGAGAAAGGGACTGGTCTCAATAGCTGAACAAAGTGCCTGTTCTCCATCTACCTTTCGGAACACAATCACACCGATCCAGCTGAACCGACTCGCGAAAGGGATTAAAACAGTCGAAGAACGCAAGCTAGACGCGAGACGCTGGTATAACAAGTGGAATGGTAGACTACTCGCGATTGGGAAGGAAAGAATCGTCTGGGTCGAAACTCGCATCTTCGGCCTAGTTCGACGTTCGAACGAGCGCGCTGACTGCACACCCATCGTGCACTGTACGCGCGCGGGTCCTGACCCTCGTACGAGACAGCGAAGCGCACGGCCACGGCTTTCGGCTCGCGAGTTCTCCTCCCCTTACGTAACGATTACGCTCGATAGTGCTGGGAGCCGAGAATCACGCTCTCGAAACGGTGCACCGTTGACAAAGAACAAAACCGCTCGCTTTGTGTGCCGCTGGTAGAAAAGTAGAAGGTCTTGGCACTTTGCACCGCTCCGAATGTCACGAGTGTTCTGTGTGCTGGGACCTTGAAAAGCGAAAAGCAGATCGAGCTGCTGCATTCGATACTTCAGCTGGACTCTTTGAAGGTTCTACCTCGCTTCTTAGGGAGGCTACAGGGCTTTGAGTGTCCCTCGTTATGAGCTTCTATTTCCATGTGCTGTTTAGTGTCTTGGAATTGTACCGAGAGCAATAAGTTAGGCTTTATGCATCGCTACTTATATCTCCGAGAAGATAAACGTGAGTCACTGAGGAGGGAAGTGGTTTCAGAAATGTGTTCCTCGCTGCAAGTTCATGGTCGAAGTTTATAGTGACTACTTGTAGAAAACGCTGTGTAGGTTTGTAAAGCACAGTGTCACATTTTTTAGAATCGGTCCTGTATTTACTACACTACAAATCTATTGCTTTTATTAATCATTGACCAGTTGCGACACTCCAGCAAACAGGGAGTGCACATTAAAGAGAAAATTAACCCAGCTTGATCCACCCCCAAGAATAGCTACGGGGTCTTGAACCACTCTTCTCGAATTACCCCCACTGATTCCCTGCCCAATATACCTCGAACTTCATTCAGAAACTTCCACCTATATATCCCAAGGCCCAAACGACGTAGAAAGTATCGACGACGAAGGAATGTGGCCAAGAATGCTTTCTCGTCGTTCGCCTGGGGTTATCGCCGAGGTGAAGGCTCCCAGGCGTTACGTGTTCACGCTTGGGCTGCTCGAGCGGAACGGAAGCGTGGATCGCGAGCAGAGATTTCCACGGGCGAGGGAAAACCAGCGTGGGCACTCGAGAGGAAGATCGCGAAGGGACGAGCAAAGACTGTTGTCCTGGCTGGCGTTTCGTCGCAGATACTCGGTCGATTTAGAGTACAGCCTCGTCGCGAGCTTTAACTGATTCCAACCAGTCGCAAGCGGCACGGTAATTGTCGCAAATTGACCAGCGGGACCCCAAACGCTCGCGGCGGATAAGCAAGCGAGGAAATCACGCGCGAGAATCTCGACGACGCGGGCTCACGAAAGGGAATCCGCTCTGAAACTCCGCCACGCGCATGCGAGCAAATAAATGTTATTTCACCGATAACGGGGCGATAAAGCTGTGGCGCGACTCTTGCGATTCTTCCACGCTTTTTATGCTCCCCGTCACGCTGTCGAGCGTTGCCGCTCTGCCCCAACGCGGAATTAGAAAAAATCGCGCGATTTTATAGCTCGTACGCTTCGTTTTGGGCTCAGCAGAGTGACTAATGAAGCTTGCGCTGTTATCTTTGCTTATGGTTTAAATATTTAAATATTTAAATTTTCAAATATTTAAATTTTCAAATTTTCAAATATTCAAATATTCAAATATTCAAATATTCAAATTTTCAAATATTTAAATTTTCAAATTTTCAAATATTCAAATATTCAAATATTAAAATTTTCAAATATTTAAATTTTCAAATTTTCAAAGTTTGATACTTTTAAATATTAAATATGAAATATATTGAATTATTTAAGGCGTCCAAGTTACTTCCTTGATTTTAATTCCTAGAATCTCTCCAATTTCAGAGAAGTTTACCTATCACCAAGAATTTCTGCCTACACATTTTTACTACAGCCTTTTTTTCTTACACCAAACAATTGAGGACAATACTAAACAGCATAGATATGCGGACTTTGAAATACACAGATTGATAACTTATCGAAAAAAAAAGGAAAACATATGCGTCCGAAAATAAATAGTTCTACATCGTTTTTGCTACTTTAAAATTATAATACACAAATGTATTCGTCGGTTCACTGTCCAAACCGATTTGTAACTACAGTATGTACTAACTTCTAGGAGCTTACTTCTTCCTTTGCTTCTCTGTGTCCTACAAACCTTTCTGCAAAGCTTGCATACACGTGGCCTCTATATACTTTGGGTATTTTATGCAAATCCTGCATTCGGTTCGGGATTCGTACGAAATAGTCAACGCGAGTATATTCAGGGTCGAGGTTATTTTTAGGACTTTCGACCCGTGGCTCATCTCGAAGCGTTTGCTAGCGAAATGAAGAATGGAAAACACGAATCGCACGATGCTAGTAAAAGCTCAGGCTTTGAACAGTACGTAATTGTTGCATAATCTCGGCACCCTCAAACAACACATGCGCTTCTCCGTACAAATTGCATAGCGAATGCATTACTGCAAAATACAAAACTTTCTATTTTCTGCTGGATCTCTATTCGACTCTATTTTGATTCTGTCCCATCGCAGATGCGGGTTACAAGAAATACGTGTGTTTTCCTTATATCTTTGTGACTAGAATTAAGTAGACTGACTATGAAATTAAGTAAACAGTCTACGAGCAGCAAGCCTTAAATTAAAATATTGCAGATATTGGAGATATTCTATATTGCATGGAAGGTCAGCGTCCTCTGTCAATTGTTACCAACGAATTTCGTCTATTTTAAGGTCTTGTTAAGTGTCCATCAGAAGTACTGTAACACTTCTTAAGGAGTATTGCTCCGAGCTAATGAATGCGCCATACATGCGTCTATTTATCTATTCATCTAATGGACCCGTGCCAGCTTCACGTCACCTTTCCCTACAAAATTATTAACGACCGTGTCAACTGCTCAAACGCTTTCAATTGGTTATCTTCGACGCTGCTCTAGATCTACGCTTCAAGTACCATCGTTTGACGTCTGACTTAGTTTCTTCTCAAGGAGCGATAAGGACCCCATGAAACATTATGTTATGCTCTATCAGAAACATCACGAGGGTGCTCTAATATTCCCAAATGTTCACAGAATGCAATATTTCCTCGGTAAAAGCTCGCGACTCGTATAACAAGAGATATAATACTTTATAGTTATGAATTCATGATTTAATGACAAGTTTAGAGTAAAGAATAACTGATATTCAGATTAGCAAGAATAAATAAGTGATTGAAGTTTAAATTTATAAATTTTTAAAGACTCATTATGTATTTGCTTTCCATAAGTTAAGTCTGAGTGACTTCTGCCTTAGTGTGATAAGGGTTAATAGAGATTCTATTATAGCTCCTTCTTTCCCTTTTCTTCCAAACTGACACACTAAGAACTGACCCTGAGGAACTAAAGAGATACTGAAAGCCAAGACTATATCCTTCTGAAATCAATTCACAATAACTTCTTTCCCCTACCAAACCTAAGACCAACAGCAACCCTCTAAACCGAAGAAATATTAAAAAACGACTTCTACCCAGAGACAGTACCCTGAAGAATATTATCGAGAAGCCCTGAAAGGGTGCGACATGTCAGCAGCTCGTCGAGGTACATGAAATTCTAAGACAGAGGAAACGCGCTCGCAGCATTGACGCTCGCCAGAGCGGGACAGAGGAGCTGCAGGAGACAAAGACAGCCGGAGATTGGGTTGAGTTAGGTGCAAGTTAAATATGCGGCCGGTATTGTTAAAAATAGAGTGACGGCCGAGCGGCGGCAGTAGCAGCAGCTTGTGCAATCGAGCACGTGGGGAGCGGTCCCCTCTCGAGCATGTTCGTGCCATCAACCGCGTCCCCCTGTCGTGGGACCGCCTCCTATCCGTCAACTATCGCTCCCCCCGCGGCAAAATTTTCCGCCTACGCGACGATTCCTCCCTCTCGCGTCGCAGCCCCCTCGGTGAACCAGAGAGATCTGGCCAACGATTTTGGCACGAAGCGTCCTCGCGAGCCGCGCTCCCCTTCGCGGCCTTTGCCTCGTTCGCGGCCCGCGAGCTGCTGCAGAGAGAAAAAAGGGCTCGCGTGGACCGTTACGTGTGTCGCCTGGTTGGCAACGATCTCTCCTTCGCGCCTCTAAACACAAACAAGATCGGGACCTCGTGGGGCGAGGGGGAACGTTGATTAGTTGATCGAGTAGAACGCGGGAGATTTGAATGTGCGAGGTTCGAGAGGAAGTGAGACGAACCTCCGTGTGCTAAGGGAAAATAATGCACGGAGGAGTCGTCAGTTGGTTCGTGAATTGGCGAGGGGAAGGTTCGTGATTTGAAGTGGAGGGGGGTTTTGAGATTGTAAGGAGTGGGGAGAGGGTTTGGAGGAGGGTGTGACAGGAATCTTAGGGGTGTAAAAGTAGTCCCCAAAAAGGAAAAGAAATAGCTAGGAAAATAATGTGACAACTCCATAATTTTTTAGTTTTCTTAGGGTTAGTCATCACCTTTTTAAAATTTCAAATATTCAAATATTCAAATTTCAAATATTTAAATATTCAAATTTTCAAATATTCAAATATTCAAATTTCAAATATTCAAATTTCAAATATTCAAATTTTCAAATATTCATATATTCAAATATTCCAAGTATTAAACTTTCAACTTTTCAAATCCAGTCTAAAAAATTTAAAGTGTCTCGAGCTACTACCACAAGTCTCGAAGAAGAAATGAGAGGATTCCATTCACACTTTGAACCTCTAATTGAAAACCAATAGTATTCAGATAACTGGAGAACCGGGTTTCCAGAGCAAACCAGCTTCGTCTGAAAAATATTCGTACTCCTTTCATTCTACTGACAATGAGACATAATTATTTTTACGGCTCAGTGATAAGTCAGCTTTATCAGCGCATAGAATAATCTGGAAATCACCACTTTGAATACCATCGAGCTAAGGCATATTGTTATCAGGCCGCGGGTCAATGTATCGAAACGTTTAAACCTCTCTACGCGATACCATCACCGAGAAATATGACATTAGCGAGACTGGCTTAACTCATGCTTTGACACGCCTTGGATTCGCAACCGAATTAAAGAAGATAGGGAATTATCTGCACAATAAGCACGTGAGCGATAGTGTTGGAAGTTATGATAATGATTGACACAAGTGTGAGATAGAAAATCTTCCTTGGTGACATGAAAAGAAGAACATTGAGATTTAATGAGGCTCATTTTACACGAGGGGAAATAAAATTAATGTGAAAAGAGTCTAACCTTTCTGTGAAAGTTGGAATTTATCCGAGATATAAGATAACACAGTGTAAAAACTCACGTGAATCATCGGTTATCAGTATGACCAAATTATCACACTTTAGTGGAGTATTACGAAGAACAAACTAATATCCTCGAGTAGTATAAAATAGTAAAGCAAGTGAAAGTAGTCTTTTATAGCTTATAAAGACTAGTGGAGTTTCTTCCGAGGTCAATGCATTATTAATTCACTGATAACTGTTGCATTGAAATTAAAATGAAATCCATTAAGGCTCATTCCTGTCTCATCAGCTGCAACAGTGGAATAAAATACAAAATACTTTGAAGAAATAAAAAGAACAACCTCGACTCTATCACGAGTAAATACAACATATAGTATTCACACAGTGTCTAAACAAAATTTAGCGTCATTGAAACTGAAGGCCACCACTATACAATTACAGTACTATGTACCAAGAAAATTCTATTTCCCAAAGAATTCACTCCTCGCCAGAGGACCTATCTCTCCACTCACAGACTCCAAAACCAGGTCCCAAACTTCCATTAACATTCCCTTACACTTAAAACCAAACTCATCCTCGATTCGAACCTCATCAACCCGAAACCTATCCCATCCCGAGACACAAGACTCGCGTCCACCGACGCTGAAAGCCAGAAAGCATCAAAACCCTAAGCATCCACGAATGTCTGCAGCACTCGCCACTCCATATTCCCCAACCGAAAGGAAAAAGAGTGCAGAAAGAAACCGTCCCTGTTTCACGCGGCTGCTCCGCTTGAACGTCGAGCGTCGTTATGTAACGAACGAGAGCGAGGATGAGCGCGGCGTTATGAGGGCTACCCTCGCCCCGAGGAGAGGCACAATTGATCGATCGCGCGATCCAGCGTGGATCGAGCGCGTCATCCGACGGATGTTCCCGCGACGGTCAGAAAAATCCATCGGCGAGCGCAACTACGCGCAACTGCACACTATCACTTCCACGAGCTGGCTATCAGCTAGAGACCGGTTCTCAGTCGCGAACCATCGCGAGAAATTCGATAGTCCGCCGAAGCTGGAAAACCTACACGATGCTCCTGTGTACAGCGTTTCCCTTCGTTCGTGGTACGAGGATGCAATGGATCTCTGTGATCTCTGTGATCTCTGATCTTCGAGCTGAAGTATTTGCAACACTTGTAAACACGTTTAGCTTGATTAGAATTTGCGAGTTACACGAGCCGAGGGGAAGGTGGTATGCGATTCTCTGAGGTCCAGGGATCTATGGACGGTGAGTTCACTGGGTTCACTGGGTTCAGTGGAATCGGAAGCGAAGAATCGACGGTCCAGACACTAAACCAGACGATGACGTATCGAGGATCCAGCGAGAACAGCGGCACGCGCGATCTTTCGACGTACCTTCCGGCAAAAGGCCGAGGTGCGCGATTGGCACTGGCACTGGCACTGGCACTGCCACCAAACGTTGCACGAGCACTGGCAACGCTCGCTGCACTCGCTGCACTCGCTGCATTCGCTGTAACAGCCGAGCGTGTGCGTCGCGCGCGACCCACCGAGAGCGCTCGTCATTCAGCCATTCGATTTGCAAATCGCGATCTCACGTGCTCGCTGTCGGATAGGTCGACGAGGCATCCTCGCGTCATCGCTGCGAACAAGCTCGCGTGGATTCGACGCGCTGTCAGTCGCTTTTCGAGACGAACTGGGAACATTTGTCTCGGATGACACGGTTGTTTGCACTTTCTTTGGGGACACTAGAAGCACGTGTACTTTGAAAGTGACATAACTCGAGGAATGAGACTTTTCAATTAGAAGCAACAAGCAGTTCTGTAAAATTCTGTCACTTATTTTTGTTCTGAAAATTTTACTAAGGAAAGTTAGAAATTTGAGACTTGATACAAAACATTCCAGAAATTATTAACTAAAAATTGATTAGAGTTAAGTAGTGAGTAAATAATTTTTTTATAACTTTCACCTTCTGAGGCAATTTTTTAAAATTCTGTAAGTATAATTTTTTCAAGAAAAAAAGAGACCTAGACTATCGATGAAACTAATGAAGAGATGAATACAAAATTCTCCAAACCAATTTATTTTCATCAAGGATTTCCTAAATACCAAAAATTTGAAAAAAGTTCGACTCAGAGTAGCCTTGAGTTTTTCGACGAACAGGAAGCACGAGTTGACTTACCGATCATGAACTTACCCAGATTACGCAAGTCATTTGAATACTCATTAATAGCTCGAGTCCCCAGTGACGAAAAAATCTCGAGAGTGGAACAGTTCGCGTGCGAATGGACTCGAGAGAGACGCAACTGATTACTTAATATTTAACAATAGATTAATCCTCCACGCTCACCTCAACTGAACAACAACGCTCGAGAGCTCGGTTTCGTGGGTGTCACGTGTTCGCGACCATTGACGCGCATTGAGTTTCAGCTTAATGAATAATGTTCGCGCGACGTCGCCGCGACCACATTTTGACGCGGAACTGCGCCGTAATCAGCTTCTTCGAGGGAGTGCCCTGTCAAAAAAGAAACTCGACGAGGGCCAGTGAAATTTTTGAAAGAAATCCAATGCAGCCATAGGAATCGATGAAAATGAATTAATGATTCTCCGTACTCGATTTCGTACAAGGAAAACTGATTTAACCAGATTTTCCACGGAGGAAAATGGTTAAATTATTATTTAGTTTCTTTGGAACCTGAAGCTGAGATATACCTGAATGGAATTTTTCACCTTAATGATCGTGATATTTTATCAGCCTTCCTCGCTCGTGCACAATTTCGCGATTTCAATCTCTTATCACGCTCGAGCTTGAAAAATTAATGATATATCTACCATTCAGGGGAAATGAATACTGAGTACTCGACTTTATAAGGAGCTCGTCGAAGAATTGTTAGAAGATCGACGATACGTAGGGACATATACGATACACTACGTTTCGCATAAGAAATACTGAATATTTATGAATCTCACGCAGTTAAATATTAAATTAAAACTACGCTCGCAAGGATGTTACACTGTAATTCCAACACTTCTTAAACCACTCTCCCTTCTCAATCATACTTCAAGCAATTTTAACACTGCTCAACAGAGATCTGAGTAACAGTAATTACCTTTCACGAGTTTCGAAGCACAAGGAGCAATAAAAAAACCAGTTCCACTATTTGCAATCTCGCTACCAAGGACTACCAACAGCCACTCTGCAGGATCTTCTCAGCTTTTCGAGAAAGTCTCCAAAAAAAAAATCACCACCACGTGCACCGTCCGAGTCCACTTTGCGTCTCTCTTCAAAGTTCGACGAACCTAGCTCCGTGGTCGCGTTTTATTCCAAGAACTTCGAGGACACCACCCCCGCCTCCTCCAATCGTACCCACCCCTCCTGACTATTTTATCAAACAGGCTGGCGGTGACAATGGACTCACTACTTTCAACAAACACCGCGAAACGAATCAACGAGCCAGCAAGCCAGCTCGAACAGTCGTTTAGGCCTTCGAGGAGCCCCGATCGCTGATGAATGCGCGAGGAACGATAAGGAACTGGTCGCCAACCGCGAGACGACGCTTCGAGCGGCCGCGACACACTGAGACAGTGCCGCGGCCACCGCGGATTATCTGCGAAACGTAGATAAAACTTACGAAATCAAGCGTAACGAGGGAGAAGGAGCAAGCATCAAAGACGGGGTTCGATAGCTGGCTGAGCGAGCTTGTTATTCAATCGCGCGACGGGAACGAAGTCGAGATGAAGCGGGAAGAAGTGGACCCCAGCTGACGCAGAAATTCGAGGCGTGGGGAAGAATAGACAAGGAGAATTGACGTCTGCAAATGTACCAAGTGACCTGAGCGAATTCTCTGACGTTTAAGTACCTTGGTTTAATACTCATAGGTTTATGCCCCGCATATGAGTCAGGGGAATTTCAATATTTTTATGAGATTTTTGTTCAATTTATGAGAAGTAGGTATGTTGATATTGTTGGTGTTGGTATATTGTCCTCACATTTTCATTTGAGTTTGCTTGAAAAAAGAAGTAAAGGAAGGTAATTGAAGTTTAGAGGAACTGTAAGATTTAGAAATTCTGTTTAGATCAATGTTTCGCGGCTGAGAGAAAATTGTGAAATTTGCATGGGCAATACTATAGATAGCGAGAGTGGAGTGAATAGGAGACAAACAAACAAGATGTGGGAGGAGAGGAGCAGGCGAGAGCGTTATCTTCCGGCTGGTCGAAACGAAAATACCCTGCCTGCTCCCCTGCTCACGAGTTTTCGCGGGCCTCTGCTTCAGTTCGATGGCCTGTTCTCGTGAAATGCTCCATGATCCACAATTTCAGTCCCTGAAGTCTCAAAAATGCACCAAATGCAGCAAAACTTCAGCTATCTTAAAGAATCGAGATCCCTTGGTTATTTAATCGTTGCTGCGAATCAGTAGTTAACTTTGATCTTATATATTCTGCTCTCGACTTTACGACAATCGATCCTGTACCATTTTTCCCTCAAAGTCCCCTAGATAGCAAACGCAATTTTTCCCAGAAAACGATTGCAGCGGACGGCGTTTCTACGAGATCAAACTAATCCTTGGGAAGAGAGATCAAGATAAAGACGGTGTCCCCTTTTATGACTGCTGCTGACGATATCGAGGAGAACTAAGTCCCTCTAGCCATGGAAAGCTGGAAAGCTTGCACTTTTACTTCGGTATATGATGCTTTCCGTTTTTTCATCTGTCGTAGTTCGAGTGTGATAATCCTATTGGAGTGAGTATTAGGTGTGTAAAGTAGGATTAAAGGTAGTCTGACACTATAAACTCGCTTCAAAATAGGGAGTTCTTGAATATTCAGATTACCAAGCTTTCGAACTTTCTAATACTCTATACACCTTCTGAGTATCTTCTGAAATGAATTATCCAATCGATGAACAAATAGCTATCTGTTCCTGAATTTTTCCTCGAGTTGACGTCTCAGGTTCCACTTGGAAACCGCGTTGCAAAGATCTTCAGAAAAATCATTCTAGCAGATGTCTGCTCGAGAGACGGAGCTCAGATACGCTGTCGCGAATCTTCATAAGCGATCACAATTTTGGTTCTGCAGGAAGGCTAAGATGGTCCGTAATTTCTTGGTGGTTAATGTTTGCCTGTGTCTCTTTGGGATGGCACTAAAAGCGTAGCTGTCACGAGACGCTCTTACGCCGCGGGCTATTAGCCTGTTTCGCGACCTGGTGAGGTTTGTAGGAAAAAAACTTTATAGTGGCGAAACGAAGCGACGAGGAGTCGAGCACTGGTGGATCGTATATCGTGGCCATCGTTGAGAGGAATTTAAAAATACACGCGAGTTCGAGTGTGGAACGACAAAATATTCATTGGGGACATCGAACCGAGAACTGATGGTCTACTGTTGGTGCGAATACTTGAGATCCTTGGATCTACTTGGACTTTTGGGTCTCCTTGGACCTTTGGATCTCCTTGGACCTCCATCGATCCTCTTGGACCTTTGAATCAGCTTTGAACCTTCTCGAATCCCTAGCTTTTCCTGGATCCTTGGATCCCTCAATGATCCGCAATCAATTTACAATCAATCTAGCGATCATCCACGAGGGGAACACGATCTCGTCACGCGATACGGTCTTATTTACCTCGAGATCGATCACTCGATATCGAGACGATTATAGTCTTCTGATAGCGACACAATGAATCCAACCATTTCTTAAATAACACAATGCTCCATATTGAATGTGATGCCCGCAGTAATCGTCCAATTTCGTGGGTGTTCTAAACGTTCCGAGAATTGAAGCAACAATGAGCGAGGAGAGGCAAATAAGTAGGTCTTATTTATCTCTGACGAAGGGTCGAGCATGTTTTCGTTCTGCGATAAAGAGAACGCTCGATCGCTGGATGTGGTAAATCGATTCTGCCAATTGAGCTATTAGACTTATTTCGAACGTACCGCTCTTTGGCACACCGCTAGAAGATGTACTGCAAACGGCGATGACGTACAGAAGCAACACAGTGGCTGACCATTGGCTACTATGTCCAAGTTTTTCTTTCTGGCAACGATACTTATAACAATGGCGAGTATGTATTCTTCTTGCGCGAGAATCATGTTTGCTTCTTAGTGTTAGCCAAGCAGGGGTCGCCAATGTTGGCTACACAGAATGGAGAGAACATCAGCTGTTATTATAATTGTATTTATTATGAAATAGGAACTCTAGTGTCAGTAGAATCGACTGCAGGGTTCGAGTACACTGAAACGTCAATGGGAGAAGCAAGTACCATTGTGGATTGGATCTGCAGAAATGTTTCTAATAAATCAGCTATTGATATCCATAGACAACTTACAGAACAGATGGAGTCTTTTACAAAATTAGAATCGGGCTTGAAGAGTGGCAGTGCATCCCGAAATTCCAGGTTAAAAATATTAGAGAAACGATGCCTATTGCGTAATCCATTGGAAAGCGAACGATAACATAAATCGAGTTAGGCCTTAAGTGTATCGCTATCTCGTTCGCCAGACTGCTTTATTGCACCGTCAAGGCTTCCTCAGAGCTCTGAACGATTGCTCCCCACACACTTTAACTGGATCCCAGTTTCATGAACCTCTACCCCATGCAGAGACTCGGTTTCACTGCTGCCTATTAGAGAAGATTCAAGAAACGCAACTCGCTCGAAGAGGAAAGCGTGGATGTACTCTGAACGTCGACTTAATTCGATGGAATGCGCGTTCCTCGAGCAGTTGAACTTGCATGCTGATTCGATGAACAGTTCTTGACAGTGGTATGTCTACTTTCGGCCACATGGAGCTAAATTCGCCTCCCAAGGTACTCGTGTTTACATCCACTCGGCCACAAATAAAGATTAATTTCGATATAAGGCACCAGGACCAGCGTCATCAGTGAACCACCGTCGCCAGATTAAGTCACAATTTATATAAATATTAATAGCCCTTTGTGGACGCTATTATTAACGCCTTCGCGCGAACTGGCCTTGCCTCGTTACTCCGCGATTTGGCTGTTCTCCCTTCTCGCGACCCTTCCGCCTTCCTCTATCACGATCTTTGACATGGACTTCGAGACATCGTCCCAACCCACAGATATCTGCTTCAACAAACTACTACAAGTGTAGCAGCTACTCTGTGCAGGCCGATTACTATATCCATCCTTTTATTTTCACACAGAACAATAGCGCCATTAAACTGAAAATTAAAATACATTTTCAGCTAATAAAAACATAGTGCTACACCTTGTTACATGTAAAAATAAAAGAGGGATACAGTAATTGGCAGTCTCAGCCTACTCTGGGACTTCACCTCATTCGTTCTCAATGGCGAAAACAGAATTCAGAATTTCCCAGAAGATCTACCACCCTCAACACTTCTCCGCCCACAATCCCAAGCCCAGTCAATTTCCCAAGCACTGCCTAATGAAGCTTCCTCCAAGAGTTTGGAGGCGCATACAGTGTCAGCTGACTATCTCGTAATGAGTCTGATGCACGTGGCTCGTGCGACCGTCTTCAAGGCTCGGTGCTCGAAGGCTTCCGTAATTACCTTCGAACGAAAGAGGCACGGCCACGGATGCTCGGCGGCTAAGTAGTGGTACGCGCGCGCATAATTTCGCGGATGGCCGAGTGACGTCGAGGCTGCGCCTGGCGGCGAGGCAGGGATGCAGCGCGCGATGCACTCGCGAGAGCCCAGAGATGATGGCGAAACTTGAATCGGTAGCCGCGACCGACGATCGGACCTGCTCTCCTCCCACGCAGCTTTCGTCCTTTGCAGTTGCACCGCGCTCCCTAACTGTTGCATCCACACGCGTGCACGCTTCCTCTGGCGCTTGCAGGGGCACGCGCGTAATCAGTCAGCGGCCCGTTCCGCTTCGATTGGATACGTATCACGCGTCGGGCTTGATCTCGAGGATCTATGGATGATCGAGATGCTTCCTGCTGTGATTCGATATTCTTTGATGGTGGGGCAACACGCGTTGCGTGGGGATCACGAGATGCTGTTGTGAGATGTGAAGAAGTAGGTTGAGTAAGAATGCTCGGGGTTTGAATGTAGGGTGACTCGGTTTGGGTGAAGAGATCTGGGAGATCTTGTTGAGAATATTAGTTAATTAGAGGGAAGCAAAATTTGGAGTTTTTCGACTTTTAGATATCAATCTTGATGCGTTTCTGTACTTCTGGAAAGTCCAATGAGCAGAGAGAGATCTGCTATTTTGATTGAATATTGAAGAAATAAATATTGCTTTAATACCAAAAACGCTGAACAGACGCGAGGGAAGTTCTCCACTTTCCTTGGATTTTAGATCTCTTTAATCTTCATTTTAAAAAAAGTCACTGAGGAGTGTCTAGAAAATCACTCCCTGGAGAAAACCGCGCCTCCTCCTTCTTTATTCAATTTCCAACCTCTCAAAGGGGAACAGCCACTCCCAAGAGGATCCTCGCTTCAACCGAAGTCCCCTCCCATCGCGAGACGTAAATTTCCGAAGGCTATTGTCCAAGGAAGCAGCTCGTTATTCATACGACGTGTCCTGATACACGGATGATAAATCTTGGCTTTGATTCCGTCGCGACGGGTCACCGATACTCGTCGATTCACGTTATCGTCAGTACAGAGCACATGACCACTCGCTTCCCGTCGAGATAACACTGTTTATTCCTTCCTGGCGATCTACAGATCGCTTCGTTCAACAGGGAGACGTCGATACGGGTGGGTCGTGAATTTGTAACCGCGCAGGAAGTCGAGACAAAAGTTTCCAGAGGTAGCGAACCTTGACCTCACGGTTCACAAAAGGAACGAAAGGTCTACTGGAAGTTCTTGAGCGAAGAGAAGCAGAAAATTGTGCACTTCCTTTTTATACACTGTAGTCGTTACTCTCTAGATTTCTTAGGATTAGTCTACCTAATTTCCATATTCATAATCGATAAAAATGAATTATCAATGCGTAAATTAATTTCTAAGAGACGATTCCCTACCGATTTTCCCATTCCCCACATTTCCTATTATCCACGTATCTCATTCCCCAAATTACCTATTTTCCCATTCTATGAATTTGCTATTCCCCAGATTTACAATTTCCCACATTTTCTATTCTTTCTTCCATCACTTGAACTGGTTTACTAGTTTATAACGAATACCTACTACACATACCCAACAACTGCGTCTCCATTACTCTATCTCCTCACTCGCAATTTACCGCCTCGATCAGTCTCGCCCGATCGGATCTACCCAAAGCCCCATCCCATAATGAGCCACTCCTGCACAGTGGCTGAGGGCAATCCTTATGCAATCGAATCAGCTGAGTCAAGGTCGGTTCGCGAAAATCGAAGACAGGACGGAACACTGTACTGAAAACTCGCCGTGCATTGGAATTGCATGAGCTAGTCGCGCGGTTTGGTCGCTAAACTGGGTCGCCAGGGACGATCGTTGGTTGGATGAGACTGCGACGAGCCATCGAGCGAATGGGACTCCTATTCCTTTCAAACGAAACTACGATAGATACACTACTTTCGACTCTAAAATTCATCCTCAACTTCTCAGGCTACTATTTCAGCACAGTACCAGCCACCAACTTAACAATAGCTTCCTCGTACAAATAAAATCAACGACTCGGCGAATTTTAGTCAAAGAAGCCTAACTCTTCTCTTCGATCTCGTAAGAGTCGCGTGTTCACTGTCTGCCTATAGGGGATGGTGCTAGCAGAGGGATCGATAAGGTGGGAAAAGAAGGAAGACGGCGCGCGGCGATCGATCCCGTAGATCGACTCGCGAGGTCGTTTTCGTAATCGGGTCGAGATCAGAGCATCATGGCTGTCGTCGCGCGGCACCGCTGACGTTCGACGATTATTTTGAGAGCCGGCACGCGGTCGTCGCGTTTCTGACGTCCAAGAAATGCTCGCTGGCCAGGGGCTTCCCCTGCGAGCCGCAGCACCTCCCACCGAGGCCTTATCATCGCTGATAACCGATTATCGGGCCCAAGACTCGAGTCGTTGACCGAGATCTTCGACTTTCTGAGCTGGCCATGAAGACTACTTTCTTCGAAAATAGGACAGCGAGTCTTCTTCACTGGCTATACGATTCTAAAAAAATTTGGCCAAGAAATTGGGCCGATAGAGGTAGCTATTACCTTATGGAGTAACTATAGTGACTCCCTGTTATAAGGTAGATACCTCAATACTTGGACACTGGAGATATCAATGTCCCAGTAAGTGGAAAACCGAAAAATGCATATCCTCGCACTTAAACTGCATTTCAGTCACTGAATATACAATTTTTTAATTTTTTTTGTAAGAGTATTTTAGTATTTTATTAGAATTTCTCCTTGGCTACTGTAACATTTACCTTAGACTTCCAGAGTTTATACTAAGGAACACATTTATTAAATTATATGTGGTGTTTTCCTCCGAAACTAATTTCTTCTAATTTCAAGGTACAGTGAATAGAGCCCCAAGCCTATAACGAGGGATAGTAACCGTGCGTCATAAGGGACCAGTTGAATTACCAGCACTCGTTACGAAACACTTCGTGTACGAAACTAATTTCAGAGTTAGCCAACTGTCATTAACAGGATCTGCGCGTCTCTGTACGCTTCGCTGGGCTCGCGTCGCAGGTCCATATTCGCCCACGCGCTCAGGACGTGCTCGGATTCTGTATCGACGAGCGGCAGGAAGCCGCGCTTCCCGCAGGCTCTCGCGAGAAACTTGAACAACCTAGGACACCACAGTGTTCAAGAACCGCGACGACGCGAAGGAAGGACCCTGAACTATCGTGTTTCCACTAGACACTATGTACTCGCGCGTAAATGTATATTCTAGGGAGATTACTTCCGGTGACTTTTGTTGTATCAAGAATGCTGGATCCCCTCTAGATTCCTCGTTTCGCTAAAAGGAAATATATTGTTGGTAGTTGTTTCCACTTAGATGAAATTACTCTATTACTGGTGTAATGTAATTGGTCTCGAGTTCTTCGTTCTGAAGAGAGGAATGAGAAATCTTTGAATTTCCCCTTTAAAGAAGACCCCAGGCAGCAATGAAGATCTATTGCTCCTGGGGTCTTTCTTCTCAGCGGAGCACAGTAGGCATTCACAGAATTAATGAAAGTTAGAGAAACACTCGTTGCAAGCTTCAGAATTTTTTGAAAATATTTGAAGCAAGCGGGGACGAGTAAATGAGTATGAATTGAGTAACGAAAGAGTCTCAAGAGTAATATTCTTCAAGTATACATGTAGGCAGAAATGAGTTAACGAAGAATCTGATGGAAAGTGATCTCAGAAGAAAACCCTATATACTTTATAAACTCCTTACTCTGCACCTAGTCTTCAATTCACAGAAAACAAGCACTGTGTTATTGGAAGTAGATGAGTTTGAACTACTACAACACAAGATAAGAAACTTAGCTATCGAAAGAGTTCTTCAAATTTGAATCTCCTTATATTTCGAATAATCGAGGTTCTATAGTCCTTTCCAATCTTCTCCCAAAGTGTTTCCCCACAACACATCACCAGAATTCAACCCTGATACAAGATAACACAGTAACCATTACATAATATTCCCCGATTTCATATTCCTCGACACAATCAGGTCAGAAGTTCATCTGTTTCCAAAGATCCCTCCACAAGCAAACCAACACCCTTTCTGAACCACTTCGTATCCTCAAAGCAACGCACAGCGCTTCCTCCTCATTCAAACGACACGATTCTCAATGAATTCTCGCGCGGCGTAGCGGTCGGAGATCGATCGCGAGCTAATTTCCATACTTCTAATTTATTCACGGGTCACAGTGACGATCGCGAACCTCTGGAACGTCGTTTCCCGCCGCCAGCGACGGTGGCTTCACTTACTGACGAGCACCTGTCGTCGTAGGAGTGCGTATCGGTCGCGGTGCTTCGACGAATTGCGTTTCTGACGATTCCGCGAGGGTTGGCCCGCGCGAGACGGGGGGAGGATCGCGCGCAAACTCGGTCGCGCGGCCGACTTTCTCCCTTTCGGCGCTCTCACTTTCGTTCGGGGTCGCGGCTGCCCGCGGGACCGAGTATCGACGACCGCGAGGGAACAGGGAAACGCGGTTACGCGACAAAGGGGGAGCACGAGGTGCGCGCAAGCGCCCGCTGCCCTTCGACGAATGCTTTCACTCTCGGATACTTTCAGCGAGCCACCCGACCCACCCTTCGCGCTGCCCGCTCGTTATCTTTCCCTCTTAACGAGGGGATCCCGCACGAGGCTTGCCATTTGCGTTCGAGGGAGGACCGAGGAGGCGCGACCTTGATTGCAGATTCTGGATTCATGCTTATTGCTTCAACTCAAATTTCATTTTTGTAGAATAGCGAGGGTGAAATATTTTTCAAGTCATGAAGGAGCGACTTTAGAGACGAGAGTTGCCATTGAAGGCTTCGAAAGTTTGAGTCTTTTGTGATATGAGGTGTACCATCTCTGATTAGATAATAATGGTAATAGAAATAATAATATTTTTGTTATTAGTGTCAAGAGTGAAGTACAGGCTAATCTTAAATAAGCTGTACCTACATAACTGTGATAAGAGATGAGGGGGAAAAAGTATGTGAAAGTGTGAAGCCCTGTACAGCGATTTTCTGCATTTCGATTAATGGAATGAGCTGACTTTTTCACTAAACTGCACAGAATTGGAATATTCTAATGTGTTACTAGAAGTACAACTGTGTACATTATACAAGCAATTTTAATTTCATTTACTATTTGGAATGCAAATTCGACGCGAAACGATTGACAGATAGCTCACGATTATTATGCGAATTTTTATGCACATGCATATTTTAATAGAAACAGCTCAACAAATGTAACCTAAGTAAAAATCTAGTTCACTGTTCAAACCTACTATAATTTGTATCTTCATTTCAGGAAAAAAAATCCAGACCAGTAATAATTACTCAATCCTTTCCCTCAATCCCAGCCCCACCTCCAAGACCCAAAACTCAGCACGCAAGAAACGCATCCATCCACTTCATAATCACGATATCGTCCGTGGTCTGCCGCGTTACGCAACAAACTGGCGCGTTAAAAAAAGTTTCGGCCGTGTTGTGTAACGCCTGCAACCTTCTGCCCCCTATGCAAACGGCGCTCTAACTCTTCATCTCACTCCTCAGCGTCTCAATATCCCATTTACTCTGTTTTCAACTCTGAACTCCTTTCTGGAGACCCACCGCGGGCGCATCGATCTCCAATTTTCCGCGGCAGTAAAACCGAACCGTACAAATCCCCCAGAAGGTCGATGAGAACCGAGTCCCGAAGGAGGTGGAAGACTCAGCAGGAAAAGGCCTGAAGGAAGTCGAGGGAGCGTCGAGATCTATCCAACCGAAGTGGTTGGACCAGGAAAAGGGGCGGGGATGGGCGGGGAGGACGAACAAGGGTGTCAGGGACCCCTTTATGTGGGCCACGAGATTCCACACGCTCGACTGTCATCTTACTTTCGGAGGGTTCGAGCATTACGCGAGAATGTGTGGAGAAGCGCAAAGGGGATGGGCGAGTCTCGAGATTACTGTGGGGATGAAAGCGGAAGACGAACAAGCAGGCCCTTTATTTGTTTCCCGATGAAGGACCCGCTAGATATCTGCGCCTGTTTGCCAGCTGGTTAAAGATACTTTAATGGCTCTTCTGCTTTTTTCTTCTGCACTCTTTTGTGCAAAGTAGCGAGTAGTATTCTTTGTTTCATTGATCTGGGGTGGGTTGAGGAGCTCGATTGAAGGGGGTGAATGAATTTCAGAACAATGAGTGAAGGCTTTGAAATACAGAATATGTGAAGAGACATTGATTCATGAGTGAATTAATTGCACAGAAGATACTTTTTTTAAATGAGAACGTGACTCTTGGCCCATCTAATTTTGGTAGCTACAAGATTTGGAAATACTGATACTTTTTATGGATGGTATTAATTTTTATTAATGGAATTTTCCTGGACACCTTGATACAAAGAAAAAACGTGGAATCTAAACTTTTTCTAACAGACTATAATTGAAACCGATTCGCGAAATTGCCTCGAAATTCGTCATCAATCCGAGCCACGCCTCCGTTGCGCAATGATCACCGATGACTCCTAGCGGTATCTTACAGGAATTCGCTTTAACTCGCGCTAACGATAAAATCGCCTAACGTGGGAGTGAATTAATCCCGAGTCATCATTCCGCGATCCCAGCCACGTGCAGGATTTCTGACGCAAGCGCTCGCGATGCAACGATCACGTTGCATCAGGAGGACCTCACCCCCTCGAGGGTGAATATAGGGGTGCATCCCCTTCTGATTATCCGAGGAATTCGACTCGTAAACCTCGGGAGCCCGAAGAAATCGTCGGTAGTCTGGAGTATCTTCCGCAAACAGACAATAAAGAAGCAGAGGACGAAGAAAATGGGAGATCGACCGATAAAACTGGGCCATTCTACGTGCATGCTGAAGAAAAACAAAGGGAGCACTTACCTTGCGTGACTAGAGGCCGTTCGACCCGATAGAGGCACGTGGCACGATGGAACATTATCCTTAATGAGCGATGTTTGTTTCTGTTTCTCAAAGTGAACTGTACTCTAAGGATTCTCGCGAATGGCAAAACTGAGAGGTATTCGTGAATTTCTTGTGCAAACTCTATACGCGTGACTCGATGAAAAAAACAGCAAACCAGTAAACTGTGTGAATTGTCAAGATCTACCGTCGCGTATGCTTGTTTATCTTAGAGTATTTTTTGCTATAAATTTTCGAGGTCTAATCCGAGGGTGAATGAGTTATTCTGCAATCTATCTGACGCAACGATGCGAGCTATCACAAAACTGCAAACTCGTGGAGGAAGGGAGCACGGAGCAATTTAGCCGAAGGAATTACATGCGAGACGAAGATAAGCGAGGCGGAAGATACTCCATGGGCAAACCATGCAGAAGAATCTGAGAGAAGAAAGCTGGTCCTACCTTAAGACGTAGTTGACGCAGACGACGGAGAGCGGTTTTTGTTGTTTAGAGCAGTGGATAAGGGTTGCCTGTGTCACCACCCAAGCGTAACCACCTCGTTTCCCCAGGAATCTGTACGCCACCGTCTCGCACTGGCCCTTGCTGAACACTGAAACAACGCGAAAGTGAGATATCAGTGGTCCTGCAAACACTCGCGCTCTATGCGCGCCTTCCTGACTCTATATACTCGGCCCGTGTCCCATACTGCGCACGCAACGGGTTCTGGATGACGAAAGGTGCGCGTTGGAATTGGCAATCCTTTTTCCAGGGAATTTGTCACGTTTCAGTGAAAGCATATTTCCATTTAGAAGGAGGAGGGAACTGTGAAGTGGGAGCTAGTTTTATATTTTTTTTCCATTGCAGAATTCGATGTGATATGTGGATCAGCTTATCTATGTCCCTGCTTCGCCGAAAGTGCCTTTATCGCGGTTCAGGAGAACAGGATACACGTATCCTTCGCCCCTTCGGGTAAAACGACGAAAAGGAGATTAGGGAGGGGTGATCTTAAACTCTGATGCAAGAGGAAAAGATTGGCATCGAAAGGAGCATCCATAGTTTGGTATAGGACTATAAAAAAATCGGAGAGACGATCGAAAAAGGGATTTCAGAAGACAAAGTGCGATTTTTACCTTAACTGTGAGATATAAGAGGGAATTTTGTTTTCGCAAATGTAATTTTCCTCAATAAAACGAAAACGATACGGCAATCGCGGAAACAAAACCGTTTTATAGATCGTCAAAAATTTAATACACAATTACAGCAGCTACCAATTAAATCACAGACTCGTAAAAAGCTTTTGCTACTAAAATGCTGATAAAAGATTGCCGTCTTCGAAATCCTTGCCTTTATAGGGTCGTTCACCCAGCTTCACAAGATCTCTCCCTGCTTAACGCCCACAACTTGACTTCGTTTTTTCCCCTTGGAAACTACATCGATCGATGCGACGTCACGATTGTCTTCCGTATATTAAATGCATAACATTGTCCCCAAAAAGAGGTAAAAGGAGACAACTCATCCTGTTATCTACCAAACGCAATAGGAAATACCTCTACAAGGAACAAAATAGTTCCCCCCATAACCCTCGTTTCACTATATTAAAAATAAAATAAATGAACCTAGGAAACCCACACTCCAGAATTGAAGCTTTAAAAAAATTGATGGAGAGAAAAGGGAGTAATTGAAGTTCAGTTGAAGTTTTTTATCACAGTAAATGAAGGGTTAAGCACGCAGCACGCAGATAACGAGTGGGTCGGCAACGAGCCCGTTTATTCAAATGACCGTCAATTGGTGTCTACTCACGTGATTTGAAAGACTTGTCCAGAGCCAAATTATCGAGGGCGTGATAGAACTCGAAAACCGAATGACCCATCAGCTCCTCGCTGTTCCAGCCCAGATACTCGGCCAACCTGATGACGCAAAGGAAAGCTCGCGTTTAATCGTTGATAATTATTCAAACTATCCAGTGTAAAGCTTATCACTGCTACTCACTTTTCGTCGGCGTACGTGAACTTCATGCTGAGGCTGTGCTTCGAGAGGAAAGTGTGGCGTCCCAGGGGGATCTCTATATTGCTAGGATGCGGTATAGGACATCCAACGAGCACCAAGGAAGCCCCTGTATCTCGCTCGATTGCCTCATCCTCGCTCGTCTTCTCCTCCTCCTCGCTTTCCACTGAACTCGACACGGGATCCTTGATATACGTCAATCTGCCCGTGCAATGAATCACCTGAAGCAGAAAAAAAAGAGAAATCATTAGTCGATTAAACCAAGCAACACACCTCTGTGTTTCCTTCTGATAACTTGAGATTAGATGGCTTCTGGAGGGATCACCAACCTTATAGGAGGCGCTCTTCAAGTTGACCTTCCTTCCTTTGCTGGTCAGCGTGCACTTGAGCCTCAAGAAAAAGCTGCAAGCACGCTTATCGTTGTTCTCGACTGGCTTCGAGGATAGACAATCTCTTAATTCGTCGTGGTCGCAGGGATGGCTGTACTCGTAGACACTCTGGCCCATCATGTCCATCTAATAAGAAAATTCAGGGAGTTATGGAGAACCAATTATCTGGCATCACTGATAAATATTTTTTCGCACGGTAAACACACCTGAGAGACGCCGAGATAGTCGCTGACGTTCTCTGATAAGTAGATCATGTTCCCATCGCTCGAGAGTACCAGCATGAACCCATTCAGGGCTTTGGAAAATAAATCGTCCATTTCGGTGGACACTTCTGGCTTAGCCAGTGGTGCTGGCACTAAAACGATACAAGAATACCATTAACTTACTTTTTTCTATATTATTTATGATCTCTCGTGGAGAAATTGTGTTTGAAACTATTATATGAAACGTTATTGCCTGTTCCAAACTATTGAGATACAATTTTTTTGTAAATGGACCCAACTCAAATGCTAAGATATTGTGAGACTGTTTTATAAGATCAATATCAGAAAAGCAATCACTCTAATTTGATAGATATTGTTTGAGTTAGAAAAACTATCGTGCTTCTTAATTGAACTTCAAATCACAGTCGCGATAAGAGTCTTTAGACAAGTGATTACAGGTCTGAACTATCATTGGCAATGATTAGGAGCGATGAAGCTTAGCTTATGATGGAAAAAGAAAGTCTACTAACTGGATTCAACCACCGAGCGAACTTTAAGATAGGCGATGGCGAGCCTCATCACACTGGCCTTGTCCAGGTGAGCTGCCTGGTCTGGTGGGACCGGAAGTGCAGCAGCCAATTCCGTGAAGATATCAGTCTCCTTGCTGCGACGAAATCGCGCCGCGTCTCGAGACTTTTCTTTCCTCTTCTCATTGCTCCTGTAACAGAAACAAGAAATATGCCTTCACTTCTGAATTTCTACAACCTTGATCTAAAAACAGAAAACGAAAACATTAAACCACGTTAACGTCTTGAAACGCTTTCGAATAAAAAACACCTGCCTAGCTAATCGGTTCTCATTTCTCAGTGCTTACGTAACGTAAACATTGTTCAACCATAGAGTCGTGAGTCGTGACAGGCAAAACCTGTGACTTTGAAGAAACTGCAAAGTTGCCTCGAGCGTGGGAGCGCATGATCATCGATTTGCATTCTGTATCGACAGGGTACAGGTTGCGACATCGAGATCGCTGGTGAGATGGACATCGGAGTGGGACAGCGTAAATACCGAGTCCTAGGTGAGATTTATATCAAACTTGTCTCGTCACGTCTCGACTATCTCGAACGCCTCTTATCACCTTTTCTATATGGCCTTCGAACGTTGCTTCATTTTTTCTGCCGCCAAAGTGATCTTCAACTTGAGCATTCTCACCGAGCTCTGCTAGTCATGTTTGAGATGGTAGAATAATATTTATGAAACGTATTTTATAAACAAAAGAAACAGAGTAACTCGTTTCTCCATTGGACTCCGGAAATTAAAACAAATAAAAGTTCAAATTTAAGAATATGTAAATGTAGACATTTAAAAATTTGAAAGTTTAAAAGTTTGAAAATTTGAAAATTTGAAAATTTGAAAATTTGAAAGTTTGAAAGTTTGAAAATTTGAAAATTTGAAAATTTGAAAATTTGAAAGTTTGAAAATTTGAAAAGAAGAGATGATCAACCCTAAAGAAACCAAAAAATTAAGGGGTTGCTGCTATGAGCAGACCTCTGTAATAGGTGTCGATAGCCGAGGGAAGAATGCAATGTATTTTAATCGTAATCAATACCGTCTTCCTTGCATCAAGTATTGTCAAAGGAATTTTTTTCCTTCGCGTCAAGTTGACTTAATTAGAAGTCATTGTCTCCATCTCCATAAATAAGAAAAATCAAAATTTCAAATCGGAAGCCCTAAGGCAATTTCTGAAGACGCGATCGTTGATGAAAGATGATCGACTTGCAGCAGGAAATTCACAAAAAGAACTTGCTACTTAAATATTCAAACTGTCGGTCCCGTAAATAAAATTCTCAGCGTAGAAAGTTGCCTCTCGTCCCTCTTTGTGTGCTGTTTCAATATTTAGTTACCGTGACAGACTCAAACAGAATTAGAAGAAGCAGTATCGAAGAAAGTTACCTCGTGCGTACAAATATTCGCAGAGTCGTAAAAATTAATATTCTTGGTAGAAACGTGTTCCGGACGTTTCGAGATCCACGACTGTTCTTATATCGAGTTACCGAATAATGACGTATTCTTGGACCGTTAGACTTCTTGGATAACGGTAAAACTTTTATCCAGAATTAAAGGAACCTACAACATTTGAGTTCCTTAAATTTATTAGAACCGTTATTTATTACCCCTTCATTCTCAAACCTGTTCAAATTCGTCTAATCAAATAGAAAGCTCTTTCAAAAGAAAAAATGGAGAAGGGGAGAAGTTGAGACTCGAATGACCATCCTTGCTCCCTCTGTTCGCCATCCCTTCAATGCCACGCGTGCACACGTGCGACAAATGTACATACAGGGTGTTCCAGACTTGTATGCAAAAGCAGCGAAGACGTAACTCCCTTAATCTATCTAATCTTTTCTTAGATACACATCTGTTTTAGGTCACAACGAAATGGTTCTTAGAAGGATTACCATTAATCTGTGATTTTAGAACAAATAGGAAACTTCATTACGCATCCCTTACATTTTTAGCAAACGAACCGAGACTGTGAGTATATTTAGCTCGAGCAGAGACACGATCTGTGATGCGCAAAATATGAAATGTGATAGTGGTTTTTTAAGTTTCATTCCCCAGCGCTATAGTGATCTTATTTAAAATTCATTCAGATCAATCGATGCTAGAAGTGCGACACAATATTTTCAAGAAATGCTAGAAATATTAAGTTATCCCATAAATAGTGCAAATGTTACTTTCAGGAAATAGTGGTAGAATATAATATTCGACAGAGCAGTGACTAAAAATGACAGTACGCATTAATTTCTTTACGAATAAAACGATTTTACGAAGCATCATTTATGGGATAATCTAACAGCAACGAGCTCACAGCAAGCAACAATTTCACAAAAAAATCCATAAGTTTTACAAAGAAAAGATTTTCATCGACATACACAAGTATAATACAACCCCTGAACCACTCTGTACAATCCTCCAGCAGTAACAAAACCCATCATAAGCGCCCCACACGTTCAACTTCAAAGGCCCCACGCAGCGGAGGGTTCGAACTTCGAACTTCGCCCCTCGCTCTCGGCGCCATCTGCACTTACAAATAGTCCTCGAGAAGCTGCTCGTCCTCGTAATACCCCTGCCACCAGTACTCCCTCCCGAGGTCCTCGTACTTGCAGGGGGGCAGGACATTCTGCCCATACGTGGTATCATAAACGGGGCAGCGATCACTCGCAGGACACTGGAGCCAGCGTTCCTCGGTGCAATGAACAAACGGCTGAGGACAATCGTCACAGAACTGTCCATCTTGCCAGCCATCGCACCCCGACTGAACAGGCCCACAAGACCCACCACTAGCAAACTCAGGCAACTGTTTAATCTGGTTCCCTATGTATTGATTGTACTTCACTTTAGCTCGGCGAAACTGGGGGAAGTTGCCCACTCTGTTGTAAGCTCGAGGGAAGCTGTTCCCTTGCGATTTTTCTGGGTCAAAGTAGAGGGCCAGATCCTCCACGTCTACTGGACCCAGCTGGCAGTTCCTCGAGGTAGTGGGACCCGTGTTCTGAGCGCAGTCGCGGAACTGGCTACAGAAGGAGGGCAACTGGTTCACGTCAGGGGTGGTCTCGAGGAGGGCTTGGTCGTAGGGGGCTACATTGAGTGTTACAGATTGATCAAATAGAGGCTTCCCTTGGTCGAAGGATCTTCCTATATTCACCGATTCGTTATCATGACACTGAGAAGCGAATCTACAGGATGGTAAGCTGGACCGATCGTAGTAGCAGTCGGTGTACCTCGACTGACCGAGCATCCAATCGGAGCAACGACCCTGCTCGTTATCTGGCAGCCTCTCGATCGGCTGCACACGTGGCACGGTCATCGTTTCAGCGTTTTATCCTCCTACGGTCCCAGCTGGTTGGAATCCCGTGCGTTCTCGAGCTTTCACAGGGACCCCTTCTTCTAAACGCCGGCGCCGTCTCTTCCCGTTACTCGCCACGACGAACAAAACTTTGGCCCGATTATACTCCACACCCCCCACCTCCTCGGCTTCCTTTTCTTCCTTTCGCCCTCCTCGACCCGCTTCTTCTTTTTTTATCGAGGAACGCTGCTTGCTCGGTCGGTCCCTCTTGTTCTTCCTTTTTCCTTGGGTTACTGTGTCTTTCCACTCGTTGATCCAAACTTTGCTTCCAAAGATTGAGCCTGTTATCTGAGCCTGTTATCTGAGCCTGTTGTCAAACCGATCGCCAGCGTATCGATGATGCCTGACTTTGTTCGCGATTATGAACAAAGTTAAGGGTCACTGAGATGTATGTCGCTTCGAAAACTAAGGTGTTTGTTAATGTTTGTTTGGAGGCTTCTCATGGTTTGGATACTTGGGATCCAGGCACCAGAGGAGTTTCTGTTTTGAGAGAAGATAGGCTAGTTCGACGGTTCACACGATACTAAAGTGAAAGCACAAAGCCTTCTTCTGTGACGCGCCGAGCGATGGCTATCTTTGGACGATAAGGGTATTCCATATAGACCGATACGGTAACCAATTTTCTTGACTCTTGATTACGAGGCGAGCGAATCGGATCCAATGTTCCGGCTCCTGAGACCATTCGCCAATCAAATTTCTTGAGTACAACAGAAATGTAGGTGGCGCGGAGATCGAGATGGAAAATGGTTTCTCTTGTTGGAAACTTTTACTTGGGTTTTTTCCTATTAAGGAAAAGAGTTAGAGTGCTTGGGTTTGTATTGACCTAAAAAGGTTTTTGCCCTGTTTGTTAACTGTTTTATTTCTGGGAGACATAGTATGTCTCCATTACCAAGGGAAACGTAACACTATCTGCAATATTATATTGCCTAAGATCTAATATAAATTTTTAATAGCCTCATTCTCTCGTTAAAAGCTGTTTCCCAAGCTCTCAAGTTCAAAGTTTGCCTAATGTCTTCTCATCGATATAACTTATTTACCTTTTTCTATCTGAACTGGTTTGAGAATCATTTCCCTCAGCATAATCTCATCATTTAAGCATCCTTAATTTGCAACAAGAAAATACTGTGGACTTGTTGCGGACAATACAACAGTTTTCCTGAACTCTACCAAGAAACTGGCCAAGCAAGAAATCCAGTAATGACCGACATCCTTTTCGAGCGAGGCGCCAGTTCCATTATGTACTTTGTCCTTTCTTTATCCAGTCACTGCCTGATCGTTTCTGATCGACGCGTAAAATCCGCTTTCCACCGCAGCCGTCGATCCATTCCAAAGATAAATTTCGTTTCCCAGGGAATAATTAGACCTGTATCCACGTCATCCGACTCATGCGGGTTCCTCTTATTTGACTTTTTCTCTTTGCAACCTTTTCCACGCGAGCAACGGCAGAATGACTAACATTCATCTCCGAGGCTATCTCTGGTACGGTTTCGTGCAATCTATTTTCAACTTATCTCACCGATGTTTACGTTTAAGTCGCTCCTTTGAGTCCGTTGCTTGTTCCTTTGTTGCATAAAATGGGGTCAAATTTTCACTGTTTCTGACTCACGATTATATTGGTAAGAGACCACTGGGTCGATTCATTTCTTTCCAACTCAAGTGGAAGAAACCTAAGGAAAAATACTTATGCAACATTTCCCTCCATAAACCTTAGTTACATACTCAACGAATCAACGAGCAAACCACGACCTTTATCATCATGTATCTTGAAAGTTATCTTCGTCTACGTAACCAATGGTCAGAAATATCAAATGTTTTTCCATGGTTTATCTACCTACGTCAATTCGGGGCACATCTCCCCTAGCGTGACAAGGAACGCCTGAATCTGTGATAGCTCGGTTAAATGCAATTCAAATTCGAGTTCAAGGGTCGTCTAAGGTTCACCTAAACGCTTGGTCAATCAAGATACATATCGATTCGAGCCAAAATGAGAATTCCACGGTTTTCCAATACTCCAGCCGCGACACGTGCCTGCTGATCGACCTTGATCGGCTAAACAATCACTCAGGCAAACGCGGAAACCGGGCCCACTTTTGCAGAAGCGAGAATATCCTTGCAGGCGGTCGTTTTTCGAATGTTCAAGGAACTCGGGGTCATAAATGTTTCAGATGGGCGATGGGTGCATCCTTGGGGACACTTTCAGCAAAGAAGTGTCGAGGGGGAACGTTGGTAGCGTCTGCTCGGTCGAGTTTGGCTACATGAGTAGGAATATCCCAATGTATAATTAGGCAAGAAGTATCTTGCGGTCTAACTGAAGTGCACTGTCGACTTCAACTAATTGGATTTTGATTTCCAAGGTTTTCAGTTTTGAAATTTCTAAATATCAACATTTTTAAATACGTAGCTATAATGGTGCATCTCTCTACTGGAAAAAAAATTTGTAACAATGCATCAGATGCATAGTTCAAGCCAACAATATATCATAATACAAACTAATCTCTTATGAATTGCAGGATTAATTAAATCGATCCGTATATGTACTGTAAAAACTCAGATGCAGATCCACTAATTAGGAAGGATCAATTATCCACCAATCAGTGTGCATGTCTAAACAAAATGATAAGGAATATTGTAGTAACAATATTGCAAGAGTTTGAAGCTCTATTTTTTCTGGAAATCCCACTCTTATGATCCTAATCAAATCTCCCAATTATATAATTTCGAGACTAGCCTACCGAATCACTTTTCCTGAGAAAAAATAGAATACAATGTCCAAAGTGTTTCGTCATCCTGGTTGATTTTCGGACGACGAATCGTTAAAATGTAATCAACGACGAAACGAGCGGCGCTACCTATCTTATCCGAGCACGCACATATGTTTCGCGTGCCGTCGAATTATCGCGATACCAGGAATTTCGAGCGAGTAAGCCGATCCGTGGGGAACTTTCCTGAAATCGTTGTTTGGATAGAGCACCAAGTCGGACAGGAAGCGCGTGGCCCGAATGCGTGAGCAAGTCTGCGGCAATTATAGAATACAGTAGAACGTTCATTAACTCAACTTTGATTATCCACCTTCTCTGTTGTCCAGGATTTCGATGTTTAGATGCATTAACGATAAGAGTACAGTAGAAACTTAAGCTATGATTTAATAGGAATCTAACGAAATTTACAAAATTGGACATCGAAGGAATAGTTTACCGTGGAACTTGGTTTGAAGCTGATTAATGAAGATTAGGAACTAAAATGAGATGTTTTTAATCTCTTGACAGTACTTGGAATTAAAACCATGGAGAATCATAAAAATATTTGTGAATGTTTTGAATTTTACTCTTATTCAGGATAAAGAATTTGGATAATATGATTTATACACATTTAACAGGACTATAATATCACAATGCGAAATTGATGAAACCATGAGCTTGTTCGAATAATCGTTACGCCATTGAAAGTGCTGGCAAATCGAGGACACGCGACGTCCATATGGCGTGGCTCGCATATTAAAGCTCTGTTTATCTACGGTGGAAAAGGTATTACGCGTATTACAATGTAATATAACATATGAATATATTTTATGCTGACGAATATTCCAGAAGCTTTGCTTCTCGTCAAATGGAATTAAACTATTGTAGTATTATATAAAAACTAATTATCCCTTTTCTAAGTAGCCAAGGACCCACTGACATGTACATTCATATATACGTTCATATACGTTCAAAAAAACAACGCATCCAAATTCAAGAATCCCTAAAAGAATACATAACCTCTTAATGGGCTCTTATAGGTATAATTTGGAAAAGAAAGTTTCCACAAGGTCGTGTCTCGGTTGCTCATTTACCATACGAACAGAATTGTGTATCTGAATGTTTGATATGCTTGTGTAAGAAAGAGACATCCACGTTTCGCCCGAAGCAGAGAGAGTTCTCCCTTCTTCCTCCTTCACGAACACGATATCCCTGTTATTACATGTTAACGTAATGCAATTCAATGCAATCTTTCATTAGGGGCACGTTAATGTTACAAATAAGTGTGCACTCTTCTCTCCAACGTCATAGCAATCGAAATATGATAACTGTTGCTCTTTATTTAGCGGTACTTAAGAAACAATTGAACCATTCATCAAAATTAATCTACTCAACAGGATTATAGTGACCGATGTAGAATCAACCAAAAAAGCCACTGGAGAACCAGTTCCCATCATCAAGCTAGCCAATCATGGGGCTCGAAAGAATATGTAGAACCTGTCATAATTTATGTTAAAAGACACTATATTTATCGACTAATTTGATCGTTTTAAAAAGACGATCGTATTAACTTGTATATTATAGTAATTGGCAAAACTTATGGCTTAGCAAGCTTAGCAAGTTAAAATATAAGCTAAACCACAGTGTGGGGCTTTATCTTCTTGGTTTCTTTGATTATGCGAATACTAGAAATTAACATACGCGTTCCACGTGACGAGCGCTTCGATTTATCTACATTTCAATGATTTGAAGAAAAAAGACTATTCTTCGCGATCTCTAACATATAGCAGGAACTTTTAACAGCTGTACATAAATATTCAAATCGTTTTCTAAGAATTCTACTCATCAAATAGAAACAAACAGACGATATCGAATATTTTTAAGGTTATGGCACTTCGCGATATACTCTATGGCGAAAAATACTTCTAGCCTCATCTCGAAAAACGCATGTGGGATCCTATTAGAACCAACACGAGTAGAAAGAAATATCAACAATGAGTATAATCCACCATGCATGTAGAGTGTTATTTTCATGCGGGCATGGAGCTCGCTCTTTGGCCTTAGAATGGAATTATTCCAAAGGGATACGATATCGCGAGGACATCTGTGTCAAATGCAACGACGAGACGATGTCGCCAGCATCTATCTCCATTTAAATGGCGCTCCATTCAAAAAGAAGAAAAGAAAAATCGTCAAAGCCCTGCTCGAAAAGAATCCCACCCCCTTCAGGCGCTTCAAACCATGGCAACATAGTTGACACGACAAACTCAATAGATCCTCGATTAACCAGCTTAGTTCCTAGTTTTTAATTCAAACTCTAATCGATGTTCTACTATGCTTTTATTATCGAATAGTCATAACTTTAAGTGAACGAGACTGTGCATCAGTGGGGTCCAGTTAATCGAACTTCTGCTACACATGATTCTTTCAAAAACAGACAAAACAAACAAAGCAACGTTTCTCCCTGAATTTCCCTGCGTACAGAGATCCAAGTCTCGTCACAGTATTTTTCCTTTCCCGTTTCACGCGTGCACAGCGCAGCTGGAGAGCGAACGAGAGGCCGAATTATTAGGGAGAAGAGAAGAGGCATAAAGTGATCGTCAAGCATAGGGGGAGGGAGGAGAGAAAAGAAAACACCGTTGAAGGGAAAGAGACAGATCACGCGTAAAAGCAGCAGAGAGAGAAAGAAACATAGAGAGCCATCCGACTCGGAGGAAACGCGATTGCGTCAAACACGCACTCACTCACACGCACATAACCCCGACGCGACATGCGCGAGCGCGACACGCAGAATTTATTCCCTAGCGTGTTCGCCGATTCCGAGGACCTAAACACTGTCCACTAACGACACGAATGGGCCAAAGTGGACCACTTGTACGCAACGGCATGCTTATTTGTTTCGAAGAAAAATCATGGCAATCTACTAAGCGCGACGCAGCTGTCCATACGGGTGCGCTGAGCTTTCGTTAGAGGCACGGTTCGCTCACCTTCTTTTCTCCTTGTGCTTTTTCTCCTTTTTCGAGTGCTCCATGGCGAGTTGAAAATTCCGGGAGAAAGTTTTTCGGACGGAACACTTCGAGACACTCTCGGTCACTGCCAAGGAACGTATCCACCGTGTGCCTCCGCCTCGTCCCGTCACGACGATCCCCGTTCCAAATTCTTCCTCTCTATTCCTCGCACTTTGCTCGCGCGAGCTCGGTACGCGTCTGCTTTCTCACGTTATCGGAATCGATGCACCAGCATACGCGGTCGTAACTCGACGATACGCGACGTCACATCTGCCTCGGTTAGGCTTATATCAACGTTTCGAAACGAAAACACATCGTACTCTACCGTCTGTACGAAGTACGCTCCGCGAACGCCAAACTCATGGTGCGATGGCGATGACGATGGTGAGAGGCTAGGTAGTGGTAGTATGGTACAATGGTAGTGGTGGTAAACGACCGCGGCCTGGTGGTGGTGGAGCTTGTATACACGAGGCTGCCACCAGAGGTTGGGACAGGAAGAGGGGCACACGCTGACGTCAGATAGCTTTCGTTCAATCTCCTCTCGTGGTACTTACCGCCATCGAACGGCGGTGACGTCAACCAGTTTGTCGCGCGACGAACAAGTAGGACGACTTCGAAGGTGATAACGAGACAAAATACTTATTTTCTTCGTGTAGAGTTCAGCGTGTCGCAACGCGTAGAAAAAAGGGTTTACTGAGCCGTGTAAGAATTTATTAATGACCTTAGAGTTTACATACAACCTACTGAAATGTTAGAACTGAGAACTTATTGATACGTATTAATTGCACGTTTGGCGACCACTTTGCCCTTTGAACGGAAAATAAATAATAAGGATGTTTATGGTGAAATGTCATGGTAGGGGGTTTGTCTTCTGCGACTCTGTAAAAGTTTGAAAATGTATGTAGCTGTAAAACAATATTTATGAATACTTTATTTCCTTCAACATGCTTTTTCACACAACCTATTCCTTAGGAGGACTACAGAGAGATCCTGTTTTAAGTCCCAGTGAAAAATTTGCTCTAGACACTATACAATGCAACTGCATTGCATAGTTATTTATTTACCAACGATATAACAATTGCTTAATTAATGTTAGTCCGTTCTAGTTCTTTTTTGGTACTGGAACCTTCCGGCCTTTCTTCTCTTTCAGATTCTAGGTGATCTTTTGTACTGGAAGTTTTACTGCTGTTGTGTGAATCCTCCTCGTCTTCGTTGTTCCCTTCCATGTCGTCCTCAAAATCGTCTAAATGCGGTTCTTTGCTTCCATATAAAGCAGGATACTGAGTCATACACATTTGCATTGTTTTAAATGCTTCGTAGCAGTCTGAACCTTTTGGCTCTGCGGTTGAGTAGTGGAAGCAGGAAAATGCTTCTCTGAATTCCAAGCCACAGGGGCCAGTGGCCATACCACCGAGGCAGGGGCAATTCCAGTTGATTTCCCCATTGGGGAGTAACAAACCGGGGCTTGGTTCCGGTTCAGGAAGATCTATTTTACTAGGCGTTGCATGATCTTCTTTCGATGCAAATATTATGGTGTCTTTACCCTCCTTATGAATTAATGGCATAATTGATCGATTAATATAAACATACAAAAGGATGACTTTCCTCTTTGGAAAAAAGGCACAAAATGCTAGGTTTCTTTCAACTGCAACTTAGTCTAATTCTTTGCGTTTCAATGCTGATAGTTCCTGCTGTTGGCAGTAAATGATAGTAAGTTAGGTGAGGCACTGTGAATTATGTATGTGCACAAGTTTCCTTCGTACTTTTGAGCCAAGGTTAAGGCTGCCCTTAAACGTACATAGCAGTCTTTATTGCACCGTAGAACAAATCTATGTTCCTTTGAATTGTACTTCAAAATATCAATAGTGCTCTTAGTTCCTTCTTCACCAAATAATTGCCTCAGGGCTTCAAGAATATTTTTCTTTAAATAAACACTTGATACTTCAAGGTTAGGACAGAGAGGCAGTTCTCTAAAAACAGAAAGAAATACACTTTCAGAAATTAGAGTATTTTGCTATTACAAAAAACAAATCACAAATGCACTTCAATACTTTTGTTCAATTTCACAGATATTTTTCTAATAAGTTTGGAAAACAACGCTCGCAACTATGCACGAAATTACCAAGAAACAAAAGACAATTGGCATGCACGAGAAATGGATTGTACTGTTTGCAAATGAAGAACTATGTATTTCATCAGACTGTAATTAGAGGCGTGATTATGTCGAAACGATAATATTATCTATTGTGAATCATAAAGTCGGATTACAGATAAAGTAAAGGCTGTCATTTTAAATTATTTGATATAGCGATCTTCCAAAAAACTGAAATATACACCGACACATTTTTGCTTCGAATTTAACCTATATCAAGCGTTCACGAAATACAGGTTAGGTTACATATTCGCGACTAGAAATGTTAAAAAGTGATTGAATGTACTAACAGAGAAACGTCTAAGTAATACATAGTACACAGAAGGCTGACTCGCGACTCACATTGGATATTTAAGGATTAAATAAAACACTTTTTTATCGAAGCTGCTTACAAAACACTTCGCGGTGTTTCGTTCATGCCTTCATGATAGAAAAAGCAGACAACACCATATTCGACAAACAGAGGTCGCCCCAATCGTCTTATCAGAGCGATCTATAACTTGAAACGTGTTATAGCTATTAAATTACACCTTTTAACATATTCGTAATAATTTTCATTTACATTACCGTAAGAATTGTATCTATATATTTACAGAATTGTTGTTTATAAAAAAACTTAAGGCCAAGTTTTCAACGAACTATACACGGTTTACCGTCGTCCAATACGATTGCTGGATTTCTAGGAAATATTTGAAGCCAGAAACTACCTATATAGTTATAAAACGCACACATGAGTACTGAGCGGTCGACGAACCAGCCTTTACCCTACCGAAATTCTACAGGACACTAGGGCGGACAAGGAGCTTATCGACGTAATCCTCAAAGTTATTATTCGTCGATGGATAATCGACTCTCGTTACTCTTTCACAATTACGACAGATCTGCATTCGGAGCTTTAATTTATGATCCCTTTGGTCACTCCTAAAATTGTGTCTGCGGGTCTCTTTCCACGAAACCATTCCCTTTCATGCATTTTCGGATATACTATTTTGACACTAAACTAGGCTACCTTTATGTAACTGTACTCTAGAAACGATTAACATAGGGCAACAGAGAAACTGCAACGATCTGAGAATAATTATTTTGAGTCGACGCGAAAGCGCAACCTTCTCGCGCAAGGTCAATGCCAATGTCAATACCGGAAGGTTAAAAGCCATTGCAAAAGAAAAAAAACTTTGGACTTTCACCGAAAGCATTCACTCGCAAAGTTCCAGC